>NC_063045.1:4114423-4122744 GCF_018812025.1 Megalobrama amblycephala | reverse complement strand
TCTCCAAAATGCTGCAGTAAAATGTACTCATATGAAGTATGCATACTCTCTGGAACGTCCACTATAGAAAGAGACCATTAGTTTTTTCTACTTATTTGAAATGAGGTGTTTATAGGCCTCTGAAGTCAAATAATGTGGTATATCTCCAAAATGCTGCAGTAAAATGGACTCATATGAGGTACGCATACTCTATAGGATATCCCCTATAGAAACTTACCTTTCTTTACTTCTACTTATTTGAAATGAGGTGTTTATAGGCCTCTGAAGTCAAATAATGTGGTATATCTCCAAAATGCTGCAGTAAAATGTACTCATATGAGGTATGCATACTCTATGGGACGTCCCCTATAGAAACAGACCGTTTGTTTTTTTATACTTATTTGAAATGAGGTCTTTATAGGCCTCCAATGTCAAATAATGTGGCATATCTCCAAAATGTTGCAGTAAAATGTACTCATATGAGGTATGCATACTCTATGGGACATCCCCTATAGAAACAGACCATTGTTTTTTTCTACTTATTTGAAATGAGGCCTTTATAGACCTCCAAAGTCAAATAATGTGGCATATCTCCAAAATGCTGCAGTAAAATGTACTCATATGAGGTATGCATAGTCTATGGGACGTCCCCTATAGAAACAGACCGTTATTTTTTTCTACTTATTTGAAATGAGGTGTTTATAGGCCCCTGAAGTCAAGCAATGTGGCATATCTCCAAAATGCTGCAGTAAAATGTACTCATATGAGGTATGCATGCTCTATGGATGTCCCCTATAGACACAGACCATTAGTTTTTTCTACTTATTTGAAATGAGGTCTTTATAGGCCTCTGAATTCAAATAATGTGCGATATCTCCAAAATGCTGCAGTAAAATGTACTCATATGAAGTATGCATACTCTCTGGAACGTCCACTATAGAAAGAGACCATTAGTTTTTTCTACTTATTTGAAATGAGGTGTTTATAGGCCTCTGAAGTCAAATAATGTGGTATATCTCCAAAATGCTGCAGTAAAATGGACTCATATGAGGTACGCATACTCTATAGGATGTCCCCTATAGAAACTTACCTTTTTTACTTCTACTTATTTGAAATGAGGTCTTTACATGCCTCCAATTTCAAATAATGTGGTATATCTTCAAAATTCTGCAGTAAAATGTACTCATATGAGGTATGCATACTCTATGGGACATCCCCTATAGAAACAGACCGTTTGTTTTTTCTACTTATTTGAAATGAGGTCTTTATAGGCCTCCAATGTCAAATAATGTGGCATATCTCCAAAATGTTGCAGTAAAATGTACTTATATTAGGTACGCATACTCTATGGGACGTCCCCTATAGAAACAGGCCGTTAGTTTTTTTCTACTTATTTGAAATGAGGTGTTTATAGACCTTTGAAGTCAAATAATGTGGCATATCTCCAAAATGCTGCAGTAAAATGTACTCATATGAGGTATGCATACTCTATAGGATGTCCCCTATAGAAACTTACCTTTCTTTACTTCTACTTATTTGAAATGAGGTGTTTATAGGCCTCTGAAGTCAAATAATGTGGTATATCTCCAAAATGCTGCAGTAAAATGTACTCATATGAGGTATGCATACTCTATAGGATGTCCCCTATAGAAACTTACCTTTCTTTACTTCTACTTATTTGAAATGAGGTGTTTATAGGCCTCTGAAGTCAAATAATGTGGTATATCTCCAAAATGCTGCAGTAAAATGTACTCATATGAGGTATGCATGCTCTATGGGATGTCCCCTATAGACACAGACCATTAGTTTTTTCTACTTATTTGAAATGAGGTCTTTATAGGCCTCTGAATTCAAATAATGTGGGATATCTCCAAAATGCTGCAGTAAAATGTACTCATATGAAGTATGCATACTCTCTGGAACGTCCACTATAGAAAGAGACCATTATTTTTTTCTACTTATTTGAAATGAGGTGTTTATAGGCCTCTGAAGTCAAATAATGTGGTATATCTCCAAAATGCTGCAGTAAAATGGACTCATATGTGGTACGCATACTCTATGGGATGTCCCCTATAGACACAGACCATTCGTTTTTTCTACTTATTTGAAATGAGGTCTTTACATGCCTCCAATTTCAAATAATGTGGTATATCTTCAAAATTCTGCAGTAAAATGTACTCATATGAGGTAAGCATATTCTATGGGACATCCCCTATAGAAACAGACCGTTTGTTTTTTCTACTTATTTGAAATGAGGTCTTTATAGGCCTAAAATGTCAAATAATGTGGCATATCTCCAAAATGTTGCAGTAAAATGTACTTATATTAGGTATGCATACTCTATGGGACGTCCCCTATAGAAACAGGCCGTTAGTTTTTTTCTACTTATTTGAAATGAGGTGTTTATAGACCTTTAAAGTCAAGTCAAGTCAAATTATTATATAGCGCTTTTACAATTGGTAATTGTTTCAAAGCAGCTTTACATATTAGAAGCACAGAAAAAAGTGAAGTGGTTAAAAATAAGCTGTACAAACAAGCGTGGTAATATGTAACATATACAAGATGGTGCTACATTAAGCCAATGTCGGCTGACTCCCAGGGGTGGAAAAAACCCCTAGGAGAAAACCCAGCGTGGGAAAAAAGTCCTAGGAGGGAAAAAAAAACCCTTGGAAGATATATATAATATATGTAAATGGATATGGAGATCAAAATCTGAATTATACATTTTTATTATAGAGATTAAAAATAGATTATATATAAATATATGTAAGCGGATACGGGGATTAAAAATCTGAATTATAGATGCGGCCAGAACTGGATCTGTAGGCCCATTGTCTCCTGGGCTGCGTTGTAGTCAGGTCCAGACACAGGTTCTCCATCTGATCTGGATACGGCCTGGATCCAGCACCCGGCAAACCTCAGGATAGGCAGAGAGACAGATATTACCGTAGATGCCATTCTTATTCTGATGTACAGGTATATCTAGTGTTATAGGAAATGTTCCCGGTTCCGGCCGACCTAATTATTGCAGCGTAACAATCCTTTAACGGATTTGAAAAATGTTAGTGTATTGATAATGTGTTATGTGTATGCAAGAGCAAAGAGATGTGTTTTTAGTCTAGATTTAAACTGACAGAGTGTGTCTGCTTCCCGAACAATGCTAGGAAGATTGTTCCAGAGTTTAGGTGCTAAATAGGAAAAGGATCTGCCGCCTTCAGTTGATTTTGATATTCTGGGTATTATCAACTGGCCTGAATTCTGAGATCGCAATAAATGTGAAGGACTATAATGCATTAAGAGCTCACTTAGGTACTGGGGAGCTAAACCATTTAGAGCTTTATAAGTAAGTAGCAAGATTTTAAAATCTATACGATGTTTAATAGGGAGCCAATGTAATGTTGACAGAACTGGGCTAATATGGTCATACTTTCTGGTTCTAGTAAGAACTCTAGCTGCCGCATTTTGGACCAACTGTAGTCTGTTTAAAAGCCGAGCAGAACAACCACCCAGTAGAGCGTTACAGTAATCTAGTCTTGAGGTCATGAATGCATGAACCAACTGTTCCGCATTTGTCATTGAGAGCATATGTCGTAATTTAGATATATTTTTTAGATGGAAGAAGGCGGTTTTACAGATACTAGAAACATGACTTTCAAATGAAAGATTGGTATCAAAGAGCACACCCAAGTTCCTAACTGAGGACGAAGATTTAATGGAGCACCCGTCAAGTGTTAGAGAGTATTCAAGGTTTTTTCGTGAGGAAGTTTTTGGTCCAAAGATTAGGATATCAGTTTTTTCTGAATTTAATAATAAGAAATTTCTTGTCATCCAGTTTTTAATGTCAGCTATGCATTCTGTTAGTTTTGTGAATTTGTAGGTTTCGTCAGGGCGCGAGGAAATATAGAGCTGAGTATCGTCAGCGTAGCAGTGAAAACTAACACCATGCTTCCTAATTATCTCTCCTAAGGGCAGCATGTACAGAGTGAAAAGCAACGGTCCTAGTACTGAGCCTTGTGGTACTCCATATTGAACCTGTGATCGATACGACATCTATTCATTAACTACTACAGACTGATAACGGTCAGATAAGTACGATTTGAACCATGCCAAAGCAATTGCACTAATGCCAATATAGTTTTCAAGTCTTTTTAAAAGAATGTTGTGATCGATAGTGTCAAAAGCAGCACTGAGATCTAATAACACTAATAGAGAAATACAGCCACGATCGGATGATAGGAGTAGATCGTTTGTAACTCTAACGAGAGCAGTCTCAGTACTATGGTATGGTCTAAATCCTGACTGGAAATCCTCACAGATTCCATTTCTTTCTAAAAAGGAGCACAGTTGTGATGAAACTGCCTTTTCTAGTATCTTTGACAGAAAAGGTAGATTCGAGATTGGCCTGTAATTTACTAAATCTCTCGGATCTAGTTGAGGTTTTTTAATAAGAGGTTTAATAATAGCCTGCTTAAAGGTTTTTGGCACGTATCCTAGTGTTAACGATGAATTAATTATATCAAGAAGTGGACCGACGACCTCTGGAAGCATTTCTTTCAGTAGTTTAGTCGGCATTGGGTCTAACATACATGTCGTTGATTTTGATGATTTGATAAGTTTAGATAATTCTTCCTCTCCTATAGCGGCGAATGATTCTAGTTTTACCTCAGGGACACTACAGTGCACTGTCTGAAGCGAAACTGTAGACGGTTGCATGTTTTTAATTTTCTCTCTAATATTATCAATCTTGCAAGTAAAGAAGTTCATAAAGTCATTACTGCTGTGCTCTTTGGAAACGTCAGCAGTTGAATCTCTGTTTCTAGTTAATTTAGCCACTGTGTCAAATAAATACCTAGGATTATGTTTGTTTTCTATTAAGAGATTTGAAAAATAAGTAGATCTAGCATTTCTTATAGCCGTTCTGTACTCAATCATTTTTTCTTTCCACAAAAGGCGAAAAACTTCTAGTTTTGTTTTCAAATAATGTGGCATATCTCCAAAATGCTGCAGTAAAATGGACTCATATGAGGTACGCATACTCTATAGGATGTCCCCTATAGAAACTTACCTTTCTTTACTTCTACTTATTTGAAATGAGGTGTTTATAGGCCTCTGAAGTCAAATAATGTGGTATATCTCCAAAATGCTGCAGTAAAATGGACTCATATGAGGTATGCATACTCTATAGGATGTCCCCTATAGACACAGACCACTAGTTTTTTCTACTTATTTGAAATGAGGTGTTTATAGGCCTTTGAAGTTGAATAATGTGGCATATCGCCATAATGCTGCAGTAAAAAGGATTGATATGAAGTATGCATACTGTATGGAACGTCCCCTATAGAAACAGACTGTTGTTTTTTTCTACTTATTTGAAATGAGGTGTTTATAGGCCTCTGAATTGAAATAATGTGGGATATCTCCAAAATTCTGCAGTAAAATGTACTCATATGAGGTATGCATACTCTATGGGACATCCCCTATAGAAACTTACCTTTCTTTACTTCTACTTATTTGAAATTAGGTGTTTATAGGCCTTTGAAGTCGAATAATTTGGCATATCTCCAAAATGTTGCAGTAAAATGTACTCATATGAGGTATGCATACTCTATGGGACGTCCCCTATAGAAACTTACCTTTCTTTACTTCTACTTATTTGAAATTAGGTGTTTATAGGCCTTTGAAGTCGAATAATTTGGCATATCTCCAAAATGTTGCAGTAAAATGTACTCATATGAGGTATGCATACTCTATGGAACGTCCCCTATAGAAACAGACCATTCGTTTTTTCTACTTATTTGAAATGAGGTCTTTATAGGCCTCCAAAGTCAAATAATGTGGCATATCTCCAAAATGCTGCAGTAAAATGTACTCATTTGAGGTATGCATAGTCTATGGGACATCCCCTTAGACATAGACCATTCTTTTTTCTACTTATTTGAAATGAGGCCTTTATAGACCTTTGAAGTCGAATAATGTGGCATATCTCCCAAATGCTGCAGTAAAAGCGACATTTATGAGATATGCATACTGTATGGGATGTCCCCTATAGAAATAGTCCATTGGTATTTTCTACTTATTTGAAATGAGGTCTTTATAGGCCTAATCAGACAGTAATCCTTATGTAGTAAGACAGTAACACAAATAGACATATACATACATACATATATATATATATATATATATATATATATATATATATATATATACACATCTTATATAATCTCTAACAATTATAGGCAAATAATAACAGAGAGTTAAAAAGAAATAGGCTATTAGAAAGACATTAGAAAGAAAAAAAAGAAAGAGATACATTAGAAAAAGAAAGATATAGTAAGAGATACAGAAAGAAAAAGAAAGAAATATCAGAAAGAAAAAAGAAAGAGATATATTAGAAAAAAGAAAGATATAGTAAGAGAAAGAAACATTAGAAAGAAAAAGGAAAGAGATGGATAATCGAAAGAAAAAGGTCGATATATTAGAAAGAAAGAAAGAAAGAAAGAAAGAAAGAAAGAAAGAGATGTATGTAGATAGATAGACATGGACAACTCAAGCGCTCTGAAAGCGCGTTCTCTCTCTGCTGTTCCTGAAATTACCGTATTTATAGTAATAGGCGCGCACACTTTTTTGGCGGCTGGCTTGACCGTGTATTTTCAAACCGCGGCTGGCTTGACCGCAGTACAAAAAGAGCATAGAGAATCCTTCTCAGGAAACATTTTTTGGATATAAAGATTGACAGGGTAGAAACGGTGTAACAACTTAAACGATACCTCTTTAACCTTATTAGTGATTAAATATTTGTTGGGTAAAGACCACACTTTCTTCCAAGGAATATTATTAAAACAATTACTTCAATAAGATATTACAGAAGGGACAGTGATGATATGATTCTGAAAGAGTTGTCTAATCTTTTTATTCCTGAGAGAAGGACTGGACAAAAAACAAACCTTCCCTATATCTGTCTCACAAGGATGAGCCCAAGAGGTAGAAAAAGGTGAAGAGTCTCCTGAGTTTTTAAAAGAGCAATAGCTCCACTGGGGATAGCATCCATCACTATGGCAAATACAATATTTAGCTAAAAATTCAGAATAAGAACACAAAAGACCATTTGAATTTAGAAGTTGAGAAACCAAAAGAATATTATTAGTAAACCAATCTGGAAAAAAAAAGAGTTTTATTTTTATATCTGATATCATGGTTATTCCAAATAAAATACCTGTGGGGACTAAAATTATGTTTGTAAATTAAATGCCAAGCCAAAAGCATCTGTTTATGGAAATTTGATGGGCAATTTAGAAAAATTGTAGTTACATACTAAGAGAAAAGGAAGACCACCGACTTTAGAAAAGATATAGTTAGGAATAGTGTTCCATATGGAATCAGAATCAGAAATCACCTCAACCAATTGATCTTAAATGTATTATTTAAAGAAGCGAAGTCAAGAAAGTTAAGACCTCCCTTATCAAAGCTATTTATGACAACAGATTTGTTTAAGTAATGTCTCTTGTGTTTCCATAAAAAGTCAAAGAGCATTCTATCAACCTTCACACAAATTGACTTATCTACATACAAGGAAAGAGCAGGGTAGATCAATCGAGAAGCACCTTCGGCTTTAGCGAGGAGAGCCCTTCCCCGTAAAGATAAGTCCCTTTGGAGCCAGGAGTTACATTTTTTCTTTGCTTTAGTAATTAATGGATCAAAGTTTAACTTTCCTCTCATTTTAACATCTTTACAAACAATCACACCCAAATAACACACTTCGGTCTTAACCGGAATACTATGCAGGAAAGAAGCAGAACAAGACTTTAAGGGAAGGAGTTCACATTTATTTAAATTCAAAAATAAACCGGAAGCTTTAGAGAATAGTTTAATTAGATCTGTAAGTCATTTTTTAAAAAGAGTGTAGTATCGTCGGCTAATTGGGTTATAAGAATCTGTTATTAATACCTTTTAGATGACTACTCAACAGAGAAGAAGTAAGGAGCTGAGCAGCTAGTAAGAACAAGTAAGGCGATACCGGACAACCCTGGCGAACCCCTCTAAACACATTAAATCTGGGAGAAGTGCCAGATTTAAGATTAATTGAGCAGTTGCCATTTTTGTTCGGACAATTTTGCAAAAGAAATCACCAAAACCAAATTTATACAGGGATTGTAAAATAAAATCATGTTCAAGGGAATCGAAGGCTTTATAAAAATCTAAAAAAAGAATAAAACTTTCATCGCTGATTAGATCATCATAGTCTAACAAATCTAAAACTAGGCGTTTATTATTAGCAATATGCCTGTTAGGAATAAAACCTGACTGAGTTTCTTCTATTACTGTACCCAGAACACGTTTCAGTC
>NC_063045.1:4064423-4109423 GCF_018812025.1 Megalobrama amblycephala | reverse complement strand
GTTATTTTCACGTTGATTTGTTACACTGCTGCATGCTGCGCGGTAAAATGCAACAACTGTTTTTAGACTTAATGGTTTGCTTATTTCACGCTGTTATTATCTTTGTGCGTGAGAGTTCATGATTATGCGGTGAGTGGCAATGTGAAGCGGCAGCCGATTCTTCCCGTTTCCGAGACGCGCATCTCAATGCAGTGAAATCCGGTGGGTGCTCGGGCTCAGATACTCTCCATTCATTTTAACCAATAAAAAGTCGTCAGAGAATCAAGAACCTCTGACTGCAGCGCGCACAGCTTTCTTCTCGTCGTTATAGTTCATTTGAGGCAGTTTCGTGGCGTTATTTGCTCTCGCTCAAACTTTGTTCCATGTAAATCAGACATGCTTTTTCTCTAGAATTGTCTTCTCTCCTGGACTTAATGTTGCTAGAAGCTATTAACCTTCAAACTTACATAACTGACTGTTAAAATAACAACTATAAGTTGTAAAGAAATAAGTATCTTTTATAATAACTCCATGTACAAATTATATCAGTTTCAAACTTAGCCTACTGTAGTCAGCCAGCTCTCTAGATAGGTAATAAAAATATTTAATATTTTTTAAAGTTAAGTGATTATTGTAGCCTAAATAGATGCTTATTGAATTATTATATTTAGTGAACTACTCATTATCAAATAGGACTATATCAAAGAGTAATCAAAATGGCTCTGGGGATTTATGACTCTGGATAATCTAGATTTTTTAGAATAGAGATCACGGTTTTTCCACGATTCAAAAAGCAATTTACACAATCAAACAAATTAATATGTAGGGCTAATTTACTTGAGTTTCTGACAAAATGTTTTATTTAATGTTCAAAATTAATTTATAAATGTCTAAACTGTAATAGATGAGTCTAATCATTTTTTATTATTATTAATTTAGAGAATTCATCATGAAAAAAAAAATGAAATGAATGAAATGCATTTTAACAGCCACTGGTCGCCAGCTACTGGCATAACAATATAACAGATACAATTTTTATTTAAAGCGTCATGAAAGCCCAAAACACTTTTTTTGAGATGTAAACAGATATGTATAGGCTGCACATCATTGAAAACACTAAAGGTACTCATTAATGTTATTCATAAGTGAAAAATACTTATTTTTGCATTTTTCAGAGCGATTTCTGTCTTCCTGTTTGAAAAGCTGAGTCGGAGCAACGTCACAAAATCTGACGTCATCGTGTGCTTTCGGCCCAAGTATGGGCATGGTCGAACATGCTGACGTAGACCGTTTCGAGCGATTCTCGACATATATTCATGACATAAAGCTCATTTAATCCAATCACTGCGCTGTAGTATGCATAAGATTATAATTGCGGTATTATGCATGACGAAGTGTCACTTCTCTCGCCTCAGTCTGTTGTCGTTCAGAGACATATCGTTGGTGTTCGTTTCCTCAGTGCTACAACACAATGTGTTTTCCTGAGACGCGACCAGAGCAGAGGTTTGTGTGCATGTGGATTGTTTTGCTGTAATCTACCAGCACAAATGGAAAATATGTTTGCGTGAGATCGCATTACAGCGGAGAATTCAAATGTCACAAAAGTGCGGCTCATTCCCCTCTGTCTGCTCTAGCTGCGTTCAAACACGCGAGCCGTAGGCTGTTTCCCTCAGCACAGCAGCACATGAGTGTTGTTTGTATTTTGCTCGCGATGCGGTCAGAACTGGAGATTGAATACGAACACATGAAAAATACGATTGTTTTTATGATATACAGGCGGAGCGCGCATATGCTCGGTTTCAGCGCGGAGCTCCGCGATGAGTTTAATAACACTAGCCACGTGACACCAGAGGTTGCGCTAGACTTTAACATTGTCCGTTATTTTGACGGACAGGGTCGTAAAAATTCCGTCATAATCTGTTTTTACCCGTCATTTTCATTTTCATATTTTAATTATAATAACACATTTAATTGATTTTATTTTTGTTCACATTTTCATTTTTAATTATGAACCTACTGGACAATAGGCTTATCCATTTATTTTGAAGAACAGATTATTAGATTAGACTGCGTAACTTTTACTTTAACATGAAATTTCTCTGTACTGTAGGCTACGTGTTGTAGCCATTAAAGAAAACATAGTTTCATATTTATGTTTAAATAGTCCTATGTTATGTTTTAAATTCATCTATTTGATTATGAAAAGTGAACAGCATGAGTAAGATGGATCATGCGCAATATATCTGGACACATGGAGTGGGTCAGACATGATTTTGACCACTTCATTAAGTTTTATTTAGTAGAAAGTCTTTCTTTAAAGTGAATTTTGTTTTGTAAAAATTGTATCTTAATTTTAATCAGTGTTTCATGAACCAACTGCCTGGATGTAATAAATAAGAACCAAATATAGCAGGCAATATAATTATGCGCGGCGCGGGCGCGATCACTGGCGCGTGAACTGGAGCGCGTCTTACAGGCTAAATGAACCGAAACTCAGCGGCTGCTTGCCTCACAGACATGAGAAATAAATCTATAGAAAGCTTTAAACATCTACTTTAACGAAAAGAAATATGCTCTCTGATTATTTAGACTAAACCGAATGAAGTGCATTCTCTCTCTAGGCGCGTCCACTATGAGAAGATGACGAGAGTCAGCAATGTCAATCTTCGTAGCCTACACTGATTCAGAAAACATTACTTTATTAATAAACAATTAAAATGTCTCCTTGCTGTTTTGCTCACATTCATAAGACCAATATCAATTCGTAAATCACAGTCGATCTCTTGGTAGGCTATATGCTGTTTTCAGTTGATGATTAAACAGTGCATAGTATGCCTCCCATCCAATAAATCGCAATAGGCTTAACGCTTTGTGTTGCTTTTGATATGGAACAAAAGTCTCAGATTTCAAATTCTGTCCATTTCATTAAGAAATTCAAGCAATAAATACTGCTTTGGCACTCTTTAATGTGGCGTGATAGATAGCTTCCGGGTACTCGCCTGTGCGTTATGAAACGCATAGCAAAAGATTCGTGCCAGTTTCATTTTTGTTCTGGATCCAGTGCTCTGCTGCTACATTGGAGCGCACTCGCCACCAACTGGACAGGGGTGTGAATTACACTTACAATTTACAATAGATCACCCTGAGTGTAATCTGTCAACGTGACGGACGGCCTTCAGATTTTTCCGTCATTGATAAAAAAATTCCGTCAATGACGGATAATTTTCGGTTAACGCGACCTCTGCGTGACACATAGTTCATACAGAATAAAGTATCCGTGTTTAAAGTTTTTATTTCACACATTCTCCTGCACCAAACATTAACCAGCACGGTGTTGTTATGCACACATATTTCATCAAGTCTTCTTCAAATGAATTATATGTGCAAACTGGACACTGATACAGTGATGTAGCCTATCTGAACGCGACGACACATTATATTATTATAAAAGACTGATTTTGAGACTGCAGTGCTCGTAAACGTAATCAAAGTAGCCTATTATTAGCCCTATTAAATATTCTTTCACATTTCTCCCTTGTGCTTGGGAGTTTGTCGTCATTTTCTCCGTGCTCATATATTAATATTCATTATTCTGTATAATGAGTGTGTTGTATGTCTCTGTTTCATTGGTTGTTCTCTCCCCTCTTCTCCTCCTCTACACTCCCACTTTTCCAGAGCTTTACACGCCCATTTTAACAGAGTTTTTAAGCTTTGAGGTGTGAACGACCAGGGTAAAACAGGGGGGTTTCATGACCCTTTAAAGCTTAGTTTCAAAGGTCGTCTACTCATTTTGATCATGGCTACTGCAGCATCTGTATACAAACTAGATAAAAAATACAGATAAAAATTATATATATATAGTCTGATTCAGAGCTCTTGACGTGGCTCGCAGCCAGAAAGAATACACAATTGAAGCACAATATATATATTAGTTAGAAGTTTTTGAAGCATCTAAAATACATTTTGGTCCAAAAATAACAAAAACTACGACTTTATTCAGCATTGTCTTCTCTTCCGGGTCTGTTATTTATATATAATCTATTTTTAATCTCTATAATAAAAATGTATAATTCCGATTTTGATCTCCATATCCATTTACATATATTATATATATCTTCCAAGGGGTTTTTTCCCTCCTAGGACTTTTTTCCCACGCTGGGTTTTCTCCTAGGGGGGTTTTTCCACCCCTGGGAGTCAGCCGACATTGGCTTAATGTAGCACCATCTTGTATATGTTACATATTACCACGCTTGTTTGTACAGCTTATTTTTAACCACTTCCCTTTTTTCTGTGCTTCTAATATGTAAAGCTGCTTTGAAACAATTACCAATTGTAAAAGCGCTATATAAATAAATTTGACTTGACTTGTTGTTCACGATCCGCAGTGACACCACCAGGTCTCCATTGCTCTTTGCCTTTCCGAAGCTTGTGACAGCGGTTGCTGCTGTGTAGGAGCTTCTTCCATCGCTCTTAGTTCTTCGTCCGTGTATTCGGGTTCAAATAAATATGGCTGAGCAAAAAAGTCTTCCTCTGTGTCGAAATCCTTAGACATGTTTGCGAAGGTTGTTTTGTTTACAGCGTGCGTCTCCCTCAGACTGAAACGAAGCTCTGGAGCACCAGATAACACGTCAGCAGCGTCACTGCGGAGTCGTGAACACGGATTGACAACAGACCCGGAAGAGAAGACAATGCTGAATAAAGTCGTAGTTTTTGTTATTTTTGGACCAAAATGTATTTTCGATGCTTCACAAACTTCTAACTAACCCACTGATGTCACATGGACTACTTTGATGATGTTTTTATTACCTTTCTGGACATGGACAGTCTACCGTACATACATTTTCAATGGAGGGACAGAAAGCTCTCGGATTAAATCTAAAATATCTTAAACTGTGTTCTGAAGATGAACGGAGGTCTTACGGGTTTGGAACGACATGAGGGTGAGTCATTAATGACATAATTTTCATTTTTGGGTGAACTAACCCTTTAATGTTAACTAGCCTCTATGGAATGTAAAGAGCCTTTGTTGTGCTTTTGTGAACGTGTTATTGACTCTGTACTCTTAGAATTCTGTATTTTGTACTTTTACAGTTTTTCGTTATTCTTTGGTAAATGTTGAAAACCATTCCAGCGTCTCCAGCAAGGCATTTGAGATAAAGGGCAAAAAATATAATAAATATATGAATATTTAAATATATGAATATAATATAATAAATATATGTTGCTGTATAAATATATTGCGTGTCTGTCTGTGTGAGTGACCTGCGCTGTTTTGTGTACTACATACTACTACATACACTCTTATTGTTTTTTCCATGTTTGTCGTCTCGTTATCTGAGGACATGAACACAAACATATCCAAGGTTTCTCTGAGATAAGGCTTAATAAGTATTTCATCATTTTATTTGAGAAAAACCATTGTCAAATACACTGAAACTCTAAGCTAGAAGAATTAAGTCAAACCAGAATTTCAGAATTTTAATAAATTATTAAATAAAAGTTGTTCATCTAATCCATTTATTAAATTTACTTGACTGTTTTTGATTATTGAAATTTGAATAGACAAAACAAACATTTTCATTAATTTATTGGTCATTTTAACTGATGATAATATTAATAATTGATTGTTTAATATATACCGTGATACCATGATATTTTCTGAGACTGTTATCATACCATGGAAATCTCATACCGTTACAAACCTAATCTGAACTCCTTATGTTCAATATTTTCAATACACGATCGACTCTAAAACTCTTCTTCATCTCTTCTTTCACATGAACACACTCAATGAGTTTTCTCAGTGACTTACATTGTAGGAAGTCATTCCTGGTCTTGGGATCAGTTCCTGTGGAAATCAAGAGACATGAAGAGTGTGATTATAATCAGGAGAAAATCATCCCTGCATCATTACTAACATATTTCTAATATGAGGATCTACATGAGATGATGGAGGATCATTTCTGAGAGCAGATGAATCATGAGATCTTTTGGAGCTTCTCCAACACAGAAGATATTTAGAGAAATGCTGTTTACAGAGCCCAAATCCTGACACAACCTCTACTGAGGGATTGATATCATTATTGACACGTCACCATATTTGATTTGTCTTCTGTAGACATGAACTGATCACAGATCTGATTAGAGAGGGAATAGGGCTCAAATTTCACTTTGCTCATATGCACAGTAATCATATCACTTCATAAGTCTTAGATTAAACCTTGACCTCCTTATTAGTCTTTCTCAAAGAGACACTGATTTTTTCAGCAGGGATATTGTTATCAGTCCACCGCTATTTCTCGCAATTTAAAGATTTAAAGGGTTGACATGTTTTTTTAAAACCTTTCCAATTTTTCCAAACGTCATCCCATATAATTTACAGCAATAAACAAAACATCAAATTACATGTATTTGATATGATCTACAGTCCCATAAATGTTTAATATAGAATATGAATTGTACAATGTATACATTTTCCAGAGTTTTGAAATATGTAAATTACTGGATCAGATCAGGAGTCGAGAACAAACTGCACTGGTGCCACATTCAACAATGAACGATATATAATATATATATAAGTTTCCAGATTAATCTAATAATACAAAAATACAGCAAAAATGTTTTTTATGTTGTTTATTAAAAAAAACACAATTCCTTGTGTACATTTACAACATATTGCATGTATCTCTCTCCATCTGTATGATGCACACGAGCGTCTTGATAACACCTAAGGTTGTATTAGCTAACATTAGTTAATGCATTAGTTAACACTGACTAACGTCTCAGGTTACGTATGTAACCATGGTTCCCTGAGAGGGAACGAGAAGCTGCGTCAAGCGCTTTGGGAACGCCTCTGTGTGATTGCGTCGTGAAGCACATGTGAAATCTGTCCAATGGCGTGACGGAACGTCATAGGCGGGTGACGTCATGACCAGGAAACTATAAAGCACACCTGACCCAAACAGAGATAGCTTTTGAAAAGTCGAAGTAAGTCTATTACAGGCATGCAGGGAGTATGGCAACGTGACGCAGCATCTCGTTCCCTCTCAGGGAACCATGGTTACATACGTAACCTGAGACGTTCCTTTTCAAGGTAACTCACGCTGCGTTAAGCACTTTGGGAGCGAGATACCCATGTCGCCATAGAACCAAGTGCCTGTCCGTGTGAAACTGTCCAGCGCACACTAAGACACCAGCACTCTTGACCCCGGGGTCGAGGCCACATCTAGGTTATAAAACCTAACAAAAGTGTGCGGCGAGGACCAACCAGCCGCATCACAAACTTCTTGGAGGGACACTCCAGACAATAAGGCCAAAGAAGCCGTCATACTCCGAGTAGAGTGAGCACGGACCTTAAGTGGTGAAGGATGTCCGGCAGACTCATACTCAAGTGAGATAGCCTCGACTACCCACTTACTCAACGTTTGCTTGGATGCTGGGTGCCCCATACGTGGGGCCCCAAAACACACAAACAGTTGATTCGTTTTACGCCACAGGGCAGCTCTGTGAACGTAGGCATCCAAAGCCCTGACAGGGCACAGCAAATTAAGTTTTTCCTGGTCTGGATCCAGAAATGGAGGAGGACAAAAGGCCTGCAACACAATAGGGCCCACCACATTAGTGGGGACCTTAGGAACATAACCTTCCCGAGGAAAGAGGAAGGCTTTGACCATGCCTGGCGCAAAGTCCAAGCAAGATGGAGAGACCGAAAGGGCTTGAAGGTCACCAATTCTCTTTAACGACGAGATAGCGAGGAGGAAAAGAGTCTTTAGAGTGAGGAACTTTACATAAACCTCTTCAATAGGCTCAAACGGAGCAATAGATAAGCCCTCCAACACTATGGCCAAGTCCCAGGTCAGAACTCTCTGACATGCCGCAGGCCTCAACCTCAGAGTACCACGAAGGAAGTGAGTAACCCATGGGTGTCTGCCAAGAGAAGCACCCTCTAAATGCACATGGTAAGCCGCAATGGCTGCCACGTAGACCTTAACGTAGAAGGAGATAAACCAGAAGAAAACTTTTCTTAAAGAAACTCCAGAACTGTACCGGCTGGGTAGTTAAAAGTATCAAAATTATGTTCTCTACACCATAAAGAGAAAACATTCCATTTCAAGGAATACAGCCTCCTCGTGGAGGGAGCTCTGGAATGAAGCATGGTCTCCACTACCTCAATAGGGAGACCAGAATCTATGAGCTGTGCCCCCTCAGAGGCCACGCCCACAACTTCCACAACTCCGGGCGGGGGTGAAGGATTGAGCCCCCCGCCTGTGAGAGTAGGTCCCTCCTGATCGGAATCTCCAGGGGAGAGCCGTCGAGGAGAGACATAAGGTCTGAAAACCAAATTCGGCCCAGCCAAAACGGGGCTATTACAGTTTTTCTCAATTGTTTACACACAAATATTGGTACTTGAGACACAATGACCACAACATGTAACTCATGCACCAACCCCCTGAACCAATTCTGCTAAACTACAAGCACAATTCCTGCTTTACACTCACATTGCAGTTCTAAAACACACTTTTTTCAAAACACTACACACAATTCTCTGCATTTGGCACAATTTTCAGGCAGAAAAATCTCTTGTTTTCACAAGGAACACACTGCCATTCAAATATGCACACTGAGTCATCACATGGGCAAACATCTGTCACACATTTTTACAATTAGCAAACAGAGCTTTAGCATAAAAGGGCAACAGGTGAGCTCTTGTGTTTTGGAGCAATGGATGCCAACAATGGAAATGTATACAGTAAATTATTCTGTTGTTTTGTACTGTATGTGCAACTTTGCGTTGGTTGGGATGTGCACTGTACATTGTTTTTGTTGGAAAAATAAAATATATTTGTTACCGTGTATTTGTGTGTTCTGACTATAAAAATTATTATATATATATATATATATATATATATATATATATATACTACAAATATTTTACAACACACTTATGTATGTACTGTCTGTAGTAAGTGTAACACTGAACCAAATAAAGACTTGAAAACTATATTGGCATTAGTGGAATTGCTTTGGCATGGTTTAAATCGTACTTATCTGACCGTTATCAGTCTGTAGTAGTAAATGAAGAGATGTCGTATCGATCACAGGTTCAATATGGAGTACCACAAGGCTCAGTACTAGGACCGTTGCTTTTCACTCTGTTCATGCTGCCCTTAGGAGAGATAATTAGGAAGCATGGTGTTAGTTTTCACTGCTACGCTGACGATACTCAGCTCTATATTTCCTCGCGCCCTGACGAAACCTACAAATTCACAAAACTAACAGAATGCATAGCTGACATTAAAAACTGGATGACAAGAAATTTCTTATTATTAAATTCAGAAAAAACTGATATCCTAATCTTTGGACCAAAAACTTCCTCACGAAAAAACCTTGAATACTCTCTAACACTTGACGGGTGCTCCATTAAACCTTCGTCCTCAGTTAGGAACCTGGGTGTGCTCTTCGATACCAATCTTTCATTTGAAAGTCATGTTTCTAGTATCTGTAAAACCGCCTTCTTCCATCTAAAAAATATATCTAAATTACGACATATGCTCTCAATGACAAATGCGGAACAGTTGGTTCATGCATTCATGACCTCAAGACTAGATTATTGTAACGCTCTACTGGGTGGTTGTTCTGCTCGGCTTTTAAACAGACTACAGTTGGTCCAAAATGCGGCAGCTAGAGTTCTTACTAGAACCAGAAAGTATGACCATATTAGCCCAGTTCTGTCAACATTACATTGGCTCCCTATTAAACATCGTATAGATTTTAAAATCTTGCTACTTACTTATAAAGCTCTAAATGGTTTAGCTCCCCAGTACCTAAGTGAGCTCTTAATGCATTATAGTCCTTCACGTTTATTGCGATCTCAGAATTCAGGCCAGTTGATAATACCCAGAATATCAAAATCAACTGAAGGCGGCAGATCCTTTTCCTATTTAGCACCTAAACTCTGGAACAATCTTCCTAGCATTGTTCGGGAAGCAGACACACTCTGTCAGTTTAAATCTAGACTAAAAACACATCTCTTTGCTCTTGCATACACATAACACATTATCAATACATTAACATTTTTCAAATCCGTTAAAGGATTGTTACGCTGCAATAATTAGGTCGGCCGGAACCGAGAACATTTCCTATAACACTAGATATACCTGTACATCAGAATAAGAATGGCATCTACGCTAATATCTGTCTCTCTGCTTATCCCGAGGTTTGCCGGGTGCTGGATCCAGGCCGTATCCAGATCAGATGGAGAACCTGTGTCTGGACCTGACTACAACGCAGCCCAGGAGACAATGGGCCTACAGATTCAGTTCTGGCTGCATCTATAATTTAGATTTTTAATCCCCGTATCCGCTTACATATATTTATATATAATCTATTTTTAATCTCTATAATAAAAATGTATAATTCAGATTTTGATCTCCATATCCATTTACATATATTATATATATCTTCCAAGGGGTTTTTTCCCTCCTAGGACTTTTTTCCCACGCTGGGTTTTCTCCTAGGGGTTTTTTTCCACCCCTGGGAGTCAGCCGACATTGGCTTAATGTAGCACCATCTTGTATATGTTACATATTACCACGCTTGCTTGTACAGCTTATTTTTAACCACTTCCCTTTTTTCTGTGCTTCTAATATGTAAAGCTGCTTTGAAACAATTACCAATTGTAAAAGCGCTATATAAATAAATTTGACTTGACTTGACTTGACCAAAGTCATTATGATGAATGGAGAAGTGTTTTCCATTCATCATAGTGTTTTACATAGAGCACATCAGTGTTCAACTGGTTCTTATAAATGTCTATTCATATGATGGTTTGTGTGTGTCATTTGAAAACAAAATACCATTTTGAGAAGAAAGAACATTGTTTTGAATGTAAAGTTTCATTTTGCAGGAGAATTGAGGGGTTTTGCCCATTGTGTGTGTGTTTTTTGATTTGTGTGTAGAGTTCTGAGAGTATGAGGCATGCTTTCAGAAAATGTGTGTAAACAATCAAGAAAAACTGTAATAGCAACTGGACCCAGTCTTGGCGCACTCTCTCCAAAACTCCCGGCAGCAGAGCAATCGGGGGAAAGGCGTACAGACGCGGCCTCGGCCATGTCTGCACCATGGTGTCCAACCCCAGAGGGGCTGGATGTGTGAGGGAGAAATACAAATACACGACACTTGGTCGTTTCCAGAGACGCAAACAGATCCACATCCGCTTTCCCGAAGCGCTCCCAAAGGAGCTCCACCACCTCAGGGTGGAGTCTCCACTCCCCGGGCCTCAGCCCCTGCCTCGACAGGATGTCTGCTTCCTGATTCAGACGCCCTGGGATGTATACTGCCCTGACTGACAGCAACTTCCCCTGGGCCCACAGAAGGATCTGGTGTGCCAACTTGCATAAGGGGCGCGACCACAGACACCCCTGATGGTTTATGTAAGAGACCACCGCTGTGTTGTCCGTACGGACCAACACATGAAGGCCCCTGAGATCTGGGAGGAAATGTTTGAGTGCCAGGAACGCAGCCATCATCTCCAACTGGTTTATGTGCCAGGAAAGATAATGACCCCTCCACAGACCCTGAGTCGAGCAGCCACTCATGACCGCCCCACAGCCAGTGAGGGATGCATCCGTCGTTAGCATTTCGTGACGACAAGGAGCCCCCAACACCAGGCCTTGGGAAAGTAACCAAGGTTTTTTCCACATGACACAAGCACGAAGGCATCGCCGCGTGATCTTGACCATGCAAAACGGAAACACCTTGGTTTTGAGCCACCACTGCAAAGGTCTCATGTACAGCAGGTCAAAAGGTATCACGTTGGACGCAGCTGCCATCAGACCTAACAGTCTCTGAAACTGTTTCACAGTATGTGACTGACCTAGCTTCAGCTTGTTTACGGCTATGAGAATGGCCTCTATGCGAGCTGGCGATAGACGTGCTTGCATTGACACTGAATCCCAAATTACGCCTAGAAAAGAGGTTCTCTGAGCTGGAGAAAGTACACTCTTCTTTGTGTTTAGCCGTAACCCCAGATGCTTCATATGGGCAAGAACCACCAATTCTTCTGACTGTGCTAGAATTAACCAGTCGTCTATGTAATTCAACACGTGGATGCCCTGGAGTCGCAACGGAGCCAGAGCTGCATCCATGCATTTTGTGATGGAGCAGGGAGATAAAGCTAGGCCAAAGGGAAGAACCCGATATTGGTGCGCTTCGCCCCCGAAAGCGAACCTCAGGAACTTCCTGTGTTGAGGTAGGATGGGTATATGAAAGTATGCGTCTTTCAGATCTATCGTGACAAACCAGTCCTCGGACTTGATTTGTGACACAATGTGTTTCAGAGTTAGCATTCTGAACTTGAGCTTCTTGACAGAGCGATTCAATAGGCGCAGATCTAGAATGGGACGCAACCCATCATCCTTTTTCGGAACTATGAAGTACCTGCTGTAAAACCCTGACACCTTGCAGGGAGAAGGAACCCTTTCTATAGCTTCTTTTCGCAAGAGAGTCTGTACTTCTTGTTCCATAACCAGAGCCTGCTCGGGGCTCACCTCGGTGAAAAGCACCCCGTTGAACTTGGGCGGTCACAACCCAAACTGAATTCTGTATCCAAATTCTACTGTGTGCAGGACCCATTGAGATACGTTTGACAGAAGTTTCCACGCTGCCAAAAAATCTACTAAGGGAATCAGTCTCTCAAGACAGACCTCTGGTGTTTGATGTATGACTAGCCCAGTGTCCTGAAGCAGCGAACCGGCAGGAAGCAACCGAACTGGCCATTTTTGATCCCTCCTCGGAGGGAGCGAACACCCCAGCGCCACTACATTGCCGGGTGAACGCTGGGATATACGTTCGTTGAGAGCCTCTGCGCCCTGAAGCCCACGAGGTGGCAGGGTTGGCAGAACAACCCCCTGAGGGCACCAAGGGGAGACGGGCACCATGCACTAAGGTGGACACCGACTCACCCCGGTGGGGACAGCCCTCAAAAGCCTGATACCACTGGCGGTTGTGAGCGCTGACCCGACCCCCAGTCTTTCTGTGGGTGGGTGCGGGAAGCAACGCTCACTTTTTGTTGCGCCCGATATGAGGAGCTCGTACTCGGCTGGGACTGCACTTTTTGACTAGCAGTCCCAGAGACCTGAGATCGGCGGGGAAGAAATTTAGAAAAAGCAGCTGTCTGTTTTTTAGCTTCCTGAAACCTCTCAACGACTGTGTTGACTGAGTCGCCGAAGAGGCCAGGTGGTGTTAGTGGAGCATCAAAAAGAAAAGACCGATCTTTATCTTTCATGTCGGCGAGGTTGAGCCATAGATGTCTCTCCGTGGCCACCAGGGCTGCCATAGACTGCCCTATTGATCTGGCGGTCTCCTTGGTAGCACGGAGAGAAGGATCTGTTGCTTTTCTATGCTCTGTAAATGCCTCGCGACTGACTTCCCCATCCTCATCTAGGTCTTTAAGCAGGTCGGATTAATAAGCTTGGAGGACAGCCATAGTATGTAAATAGGCTGCCGTCTGACCTGCTGCCGAGTACGCTTTACCCAGTAAAGCTGAAGATGTACGTAGTGGCTTAGTGGGTAATTTTGGGGCTTTTAGGGAGGCTGCCGACTCGGGGGAGAGATAGCTTGCGAGCATCTCTCTTCCACCCGTGGCATTTCCACATAACCATGCCTTTTTAGTCCCATTATATTACTGTAATTAGATATCTGCGGACTAAAGACCAGATAGGACGCGGGTCTGTTCCACGACCTCCACACCTCGGGAAAAAAAGGCAAGCCCCGGCGAGGAGGTTGTGCGCGAGATGGAAGAAAGCGCTCGTTTAATAAACTCGCTTGACGAGCTTCCTGTTTCTCGGTCGGCCAGCTTATATCTGGCCACTGCTCTAGTAACAACCTCCACTAACTCTTTCTCTTTTTCATATGTTTGTATGTGTGGTGGCTACTCATAACTTTCACTTTGATCGATACTAACAACGTCCAATTCCTCGGAACTGGAGCGCTGCAGCATCGGCGCAGAGCGTGCTTCTGCCTCCTGAAATGAAGCGCTGGGTCCTGCAGGTAAAGGCAGAGAAAGGGCGGGCCCGTCTCTAACCCCTCTGCAAGATCCATTTGCGAGCCCCACGACGCGAGCCTTCGCTGTGCTTCGGCAGCAGCGGTACCCGAGCCGCGGGGCTTTCC
The DNA here is from genome assembly GCF_018812025.1 of Megalobrama amblycephala. NCBI lineage: Eukaryota > Metazoa > Chordata > Actinopteri > Cypriniformes > Xenocyprididae > Megalobrama > Megalobrama amblycephala. The sequence continues at coordinate 4,095,275 of NC_063045.1, read as the reverse complement.
TTGAAAAGCGCCCGGCGGGAGCGGAGCGTCTTCATTGACATTTGCTCGCAGTGTACACAGCCAGCTCCCTCGAGAGCTGACTGTGCATGCTCCACTCCCAGGCAAACAACACAAAGCTTGTGTGCATCTCCCACCGTGATGTAGTGAGGACAAGGAGGTGCACACGGCCTGAATTGCTGCACTAGTTTAGTCGCCATAATGTCTTAAATGTGTGTGCTTGAATGACTTGGTAGACAAACAACAGTAAATAAGACAGACAGTTTCACATATAGCGCTTACTGAAGACACAGAAACTAACTCTGTTTGGGTCAGGTGTGCTTTATAGTTTCCTGGTCATGACGTCACCCGCCTATTACGTTCCGTCACGCCATTGGACAGATTTCACATGTGCTTCACGACGCAATCACGCAGAGGTGTTCCCAAAGCGCTCGAAAGGGAACCATGAACAACACCTCTGTTCAGCATTAGTTAATGTTTGTTAATGTTAACTCACGCTTGTATTAATGCATCTATTCACGTTAACAGCACACATAGTTCAACATTAGTTAATGCATTAGTTAACATGAATTAATCATGAACAATGCCTGTAAATAGCCTTAATGTTTTAAGGTTAACTTACTGTACATATTTACATTAGTTTATGTAGCATTTGACACATTTCTAACTCATCTTACTCTAAAGGTAAAAATGTCTTTGTGTACCTATTCAGCATTATTTATTATTAAGGCATTGATTTGGGCTGGAAACATAATTCTGAAGTGGAAACTATCTGAACATTAACAGATATGATGTTCATGTTTATATGCACTTTACTATCATTACTTACATTCAACAAAGCATTTATTAATGGAATTTGTGAACCTTAATGTAAAGTGAACACTATTTCATCATTAACTGATGTTATTAGCATTACAGCATTTACAGAGTAAATAAAATAAAGGTCGGTCAAATGTAAGTTATGTGTTACAAAAAAAAAAAACATCTCTTAAAGGCTCTGTTTACTTCAAACTAATTTATTTTTCATTCTTCACCTAACTTTGCAGAAAATGTATTGAACAGCACAAGAACTTGCAATACTGTCTTTTTTTTGTTTTTTTGGCTTGAGACTTAGAGACAACTCCTGCTACTTGACAATGTAGATTCAACTGTGACTTTGTCTTTATTACAGTATTATGTATTACGGACAGCGACAGACAGACAAATAGATAGACAGATGAATAGATAGATAAACGGACAGAAAGATGTATAGATAGTTACATCATAATTACAGATTCTACATCTTGACCAAAATGACCAAAATAAAAAGTCTCACCGGGAAATATCATAAGTAACATGTCATCCACTTTAGTTCAGACCAGCTAAAAAAACCTTTAACAGTAAATCACACAACCAATGGTGCAAATCATTATTGTTATACTGTGTTCTCGAACATCAACATTGTGTGACTATGAGTAAGCAGTGTGTATTATCGTTATCCATAAATGTATGGATTAAGTGAAAATGTGTGCTACAGTGGGCATAAGAGTCGATGGTTTTGTGTTTTAAGATGATTATTTGTTGTTTGTGTGTTTTTGTCACGATTCCTGTCACTTCCCGGACTCCAATTCCCATAATCCTCCCTGCCAGTCATCTGCACACACTCCACACTAATCAGTAATCACCACACCCAGCTGCAGCACATTAACCGGACTATAAAAGACTCTCATTCACATCACATCATTGCGAAGTCTTGTTTTCCTCGGTTACAATTCCGAGCATTGTTATTCTGTCTGTCTGTCTGTCTGTCTGTCTGTCTGTCTGTCTGTCTGTCTGTCTGCCTGCCTTTTACCGATCCTGTCTGTTACCTGTTTAAGATTCTCTGCCGCCTACCTTTGGACTGTATATTGTTTCCTGACCTGTGAGTGATATCTGCCTGCCTCGACTTCTGCCTATACTGTGACCATGATTTTGCCTGTCCCTTGCTGTTCCTGTCTGCCCCTGTTCGACAACGCACCTGCACAATAAAAGCTTGCATTTGGATTCAAACCTGTTTGACCAATCATTACAGTTTTGTTTTAATTATGAGCCGTTTGTGTCACATATCCCTTGTTTCCCTGGACTACGTTTCCCATGATCCTCCTGTTTCTTCACCTGCACTCACTTCCCTCGTCATCTCCTATCATCACTCATCACCTGCACCTGGACTTGATCATCAGCACTCCCTTTATATTGCACTCACTCCCTTCACTCATTGTCCGTTCTCTGTTTTGCTTAGTGTGTATGTTTGGTATTCCTTGCCTTTGTTTATTAAAAGAACGTCTGTTATTGTGGAAATCCGTATCTGCCTCATCCTTCTACCAGTACACGTAACAGAAGAACGGACATTTAAACTGCTGGATTTTCCACAAGAAAGATGGATACTTTCCTCTGCTCCCTGGCTCCAGCTTCTCCCATGCCTCCCACTTCCATGACGGCCGGCGATCGTCTCATCTGGCTCTTGCAGGTTGGTCGTTCGCTGGAGAGGTATGTGGAGGAGTTCGTTGAGCTCGCTTTTTTGACTGACTGGCCAGACGCTAATTTGATCGCCCTGTTTCTAGGAGGACTGGACGACAACACTATCCGTTTTGATGAACCTGATTATCGTTTCTCCTTAAGCGAAACTATCAATTTAATTTTGTGTTTAAATGGCTCCAAATTCCTAGTTGAAGAGGTTCAGGATGAGTGTTTGTTTCATCCAGTTTCATCCCTCCAGTGAACTCCCTGCCTGTCCCACGCTGGACCCACACTCCTCCCCTGGGTCCAAAAAGCGGAGGAGGAGGAAAAAAGCTGCCCCAGCCCTCACCAAGGAGGCTCCAGCCTCACACGAGCCGCCATGTAATGCGGCCTGGCTTATTGACTTTGTTACCGAGCCAATTTCTCCAGTCTCTGCCGAGCCAGTTTCTCCAGTCTCCGCTGAGCTAATTTCTCCAGTCTCTGCCGAGCCAGTTTCTCCAGTCTCCGCAGAGCTAATTTCTCCAGTCTCCGCCGAGCCATTATCTCTAGTCTCAGCCGCCAAGCTAGTATCTCCAGTCTCAGCTGCTAAGCCAGTATCTCCAGTCTCAGCTGCTAAGCCAGTATCTCCAGTCTCATTCGCCGAGCTCTCTGCTTCGGCCGCCGCCGAGCCAGCCTGCTACGAGCCCGCTCCAGCTACTAAATTTGAACTTTTTGTCTCCCCGCTGGTCTCCAGCCCTAAAACTGTGTTCCCTCCCTGCCTCCCTCTCCCGCCTCCTCCTATTTGTGTCCACACTGCACCTCCACCTCAAGCCCCTTCGTCCAGTACTCCACCTCGGCCCTCTGTTCCATTACCTCCACCTTGGCTCCAACCTCCCTCGTCTCCACCATGGCCCATCAGTCCACCAGCTTCACCAGTCTCCATCCTTCCTCTGGTCAAACATTTGTCATTCATCAGCCTGCCCTCACCTCAGGACTGCACTCCTTCATATTCACTCCGTCCCTCTGTTCTGTTAGCTTCTGCACTCCCTCCTGTTCTCCCTGTGTCGTCTGTCGTCCTGGCTCTGCTGCGGCCTTCTGGAGCCCTGCCTACGCCTCGGTCGGCGTAGCCGCCGGTGTCACCATGGTCCGACGGACTTTCCGCGTTGCCTGGACTCTAAGACTTTTCAGCAGTCCGCTGCACCTGACCCGCCATGGCTGCCCACGGCCCCTGACCCGCCATGGCTGCCCACGGCCCCTGACCCGCCATGGCTGCCCTCGGCCCCTGACCCGCCATGGCTACCTTCGGCCCCTGACCCGCCATGGCTGCCCTCGGCCCCTGACCCACCATGGTTCTTGCACCCGCCCTGGAGACCTCCACTCCAGTCTGCTCCTCCCCCTGCACCGGCATGAGGTCTCCAGGGAGCCCACCCCCCTCCCGGTTGTTCCATCTACGGCGCGCCTACCGGGAGGGGGGGGTAATGTCACATATCCCTTGTTTCCCTGGACTACGTTTCCCATGATCCTCCTGTTCTCCACACCTGCACTCACTTCCCTCGTCATCTCCTATCATCACTCATCACCTGCACCTGGACTTGATCATCAGCACTCCCTTTATATTGCACTCACTCCCTTCACTCATTGTCCGTTCTCTGTTTTGCTTAGTGTGTATGTTTGGTATTCCTTGCCTTTGTTTAGTAAAAGAACGTCTGTTATTGTGGAAATCCGTATCTGCCTCATCCTTCTACCAGTACATGTAACAGTTTGTTGTTTTTTATTAGCTATATTTTTAAATGTCCTATTGGTTTTCACTTGTTCAAGGCTTTGTATTGATTATTGTGAATGTCATCTGATTAAGTACAGTAACCTACATTAAATACATAATATACTCTGTCTTTACAGAATATTTGTAACAACATGAACAAAGGAAATAATATGTTCTTATATACAGTAAAATGTGAAACATGCTACACATTTATTAATAGCCACACCTGTTAGGAAATATGATTGTCAATCCAAACATGAAGCATATTATATATATAAATTTTAAAAAGATAAAGATTAATGCAAAATATGGAACTTACCTGAAGGCGGTATGGGGCCGATAGTGTCACTGGCTTCACTCACTCCCACTTTACCCACAATCCTGTAGCGGATCCGGTACTGCTGTCCAAACTTCAATCCAGTCAGAGTAAAGTCTTCATCAGGTGTGTTTTTGACAAGCCACTCTTCCTCTTTCACCTGCTTGTACTCCACTCTGTACTGCACAGTTTCTCCAGTCGGGGACTTCTGCAGTTTCAGGGACACACTGTGCTTCAGGACCTCCTTCACTTCTGCTGGGGGAGGCTTCGACACGGGCTGGAACTGTGTGTCTGTCAGCTTCCCTTTTTCATACAGATAGATGGAGGAGCCTGGACTGGATGGATCGGAGATGTCAGAAATAATTAATCTGTATCTCCTTTCATCTTTGTTAGCCTCTGAAAAACTTTTGAAAAGAGATAAGTTCTCTCTCATCTTTGAGATGACATCAGGATCATTGAACCACTCTTCTGATAGGAACATGCTAGAGCTCTTTTTCACTACCTCATCTAGCTTCTTGAACTCTTCTGATTCCAGAAACTCCTTCAGGTTTGAAAGATACTGGTCTTCATACTTCAGAGATGTGAAGGTCAAGCACACCACAACATCAATATCAGGATTAAGGAGGAGGATGTTGAGATGGTTTGAGTCTTCAGTTTTGATTCCCTCTAGCATCTTGGTTTGAGAACTCAAGAGATCAAGTTCAAACTTGGCATCATCTAACCACTGGTTAAGCATGTCAGCATTGAAAGGGGAGCTGTAGTGGATCTTCAGGATGTCTTCCAGCGACTTCTCCTCCATCCCTCCTCCTCGTATAGCAGGCAAGACTCTGGCCACTGCTTTCATGAGCACTGTTTTGTAAATGTTGAGAGAGCCCTGAAAAAAACTGAGCCTCTCTTTGATGTCTCTGAAAACATTTACCAGTGGATTTCTGGAGAGATCATTGCATGTCCTCTCTGCCTCCAACAGCCCCTCTATTATATCTTCAGTGTTGGAAACCAGACGTGTGGTGATTCCTCTCACCAACTGAGCTGCTTTTGTATCCAGAAGAGAAAGAGGATAGAGCCAGACTTTTATTGGAACTGCATTATCTGGATTCTCCTTGAGGATAGTGGGGAGCTTCTTGTACACCTCTAGGGCCTCCATGTAAGTGGTTGGGTTCTGATCAAGGCGGACGTCACCATAAAATGTGCAGGAGATTCTCTCAGCCACTTTCTTATCCCCATCTGTCATTTCTAGAGCTCCTTTTCCCTCAATAGAAAATTCAGGGATGTTCTTGACCATGACATTCAGTTCTCCCTCAATCTCCTGCTTGTTTTCCTCTTCTGAAAATGTCCGATCAAACACCATGACAGCCTGAGCTCCGTACAGTACAGCCGTGATCACATGAGTCGCAGTTTTCTGGTCAAACACCTCAGGGTAGGTGATCTGGCCCAGCTGGGTCATGGTGAGCTGTTCGAATCTGGTGGTTTCTTTGTGATTCATTGTAACTCTGGACTGTTGGTTTGAGGATTTGGTGTCACGGAGAAACTTGGCAGATCCTCCCACCTCCACCAGTCCTCCCAAGAAGCTGGCCTTCAGGGAAGCGCTTACATCCAGGAGGCTGGACTTACTAGAGAGAGAGTCGGAGCTACTGAACTTCAAATTTGTCATGGGCTGTGGATGAATGTCCAAATCTTCACTCAGTGACTTCTTATCCCACAGAGTAACACCTGAAATGAGAAATGGCTTTAACAGTTACACATGAGGACACAATGTACTGTTGAAGGTAACATGCCGATTTTGTATCTTTGTAACGTACAGAAAGTATACTGTTAAATATATGTATTCTTGATTAAAATTGATACACAATTGTTTTTTTGCATATTCCTGATGTGACTGCCTGATTGAAATGTGAGCGATTTCCCTTTTAATTGATGTGATATTATAAGCCAACATAATTTCCTGTTTCCTGTTAGGGTTAAGCCTCGGGTATACTTCACTTTTCGCGCCCGGACACGTCACACGCATAGTCGTGTCCGCGCATCTTTCAAAGTATACTAAACCAAGGATGCGCGCAGATGACTGAGTTCGACACATGCGCAGTACAACTTTTCTATACTATTACCAGACATCGTGTCATCAACCGGACATTCACTGGGCAGGATCAGAGAAGAATAGTTCAGAAGATACACCAAGAGAACAGGAATCAAAGAAGGCATGCTTCTGAGTTTACTCATCTTATTTTTGAATCACTCTTTACACACTCTTCTTCGACAACTGCACATTGTGCTCAGTACTGTGCGTATTGCCACCTAGTGGACTCGTCTGTCCTGCTTGCCCATGCGCTGTTGCACGCACACTGTCCACGCGATCTCGAAATTTGGGCTGCACGCAGACGGGGTGTGCGGCCGGCCGTGAGCCCTCTGCATGACGAAAATTATGTCATGCGGACAGTGCATGAACGCGGATGGCTGAAGTATACCCGGGGCTTTAGGGTTATTTCCAATTTTCTGTTTTCTCCTCTTCCCTTTCTACATTGTAACTGAATGAGAAAGGTAGGACTCATTTGGCTCCTCTTAATCTTATTTTCACAACATTCTTTTAAATAGACTCAAAAACTATGTTGGCATTAGTGGAATTGCATTGGCATGGTTCAAATCATACTTATCTGACCGTTATCAGTTTGTAGTAGTAAACGAAGAGAAGTCATATCGATCACAAGTTAAATATGGAGTACCGCAAGGCTCAGTACTAGGACCGTTGCTACCCTTGGGAGATATCATTAGGAAGCATGGCGTTAGTTTTCACTGTTACGCTGATGATACTCAGCTCTATATTTCTGACGAAACTGACCAATTCACAAAATTTCCTACTACTAAATTCATAGAAAACAGAGATTCTAATTTTTGGACCAAAAACTTCTTCACATAATAACCTAGAATACTGTCTAACACTTGATGATGGCTGCTCTGTTAAGTCTTCGTCGTCAGTTAGGAACCTGGGTGTGCTCTTTGATACCAATCTTTCATTTGAAGGCCATGTTACTAGCATCTGTAAAACCGCATTCTTCCATATTAAAAATATATCTAAACTACAACATATGCTCTCAATGAAAAATGTGGAACTAAGGCTAGGTTACTGTAGTGCTCTACTGCAGTGGTTCTCAACCTGCAGCCCTTCACGAATGCAAATGCAGCTCATGATACACAGACCACATTTTTAAAAAAAGATTGTTTTTAAATTAAATAGGATTAAATTAATATTGTTATGATACAGAGGGGTCAGACACAGATGTAAACAGGTAAGCAGTCTTTAGTATAAAACCAGTGAGCAGGATAGAACAGATGAGCAATGGTAATGACTGGTGATAGTTATGGTCCTTTTGTGATTGCAGATGACAGAGTCTTTGAACTGGGAAAGAACTGGGAAAAAAAAGGTTGAGAACCACTGCTCTACTGGGTAGTTACCCTGCACGCCTAATAAACAAACTCCAGCTGGTCCAAAACGCAGCAGCTAGAGTTCTTACTAGGAAGTATGACCATATTAGCCCAGTTCTGTCGTCACTGCATTGGCTTCCTGTTAAACATCGTATAGATTTTAAAATCTTCTTAATTACTTACAAAGCACTAAATGGTTTAGCTCCCCAGTACCTGAGTGAGCTCTTAATGCATTATAGTCCTTCACGTTTATTGCGATCTCAGAATTCAGGCCAGCTGATAATACCTAGAATATCAAAATCAACCGCAGGCGATAGATCCTTCTCCTATTTGGCACCTAAACTCTGGAACAATCTTCCTAGCATTGTTCGGGAAGCAGACACACTCTGTCAGTTTAAATCTAGACTAAAAACGCATCTCTTTAACCTGGCATACACATAACACATTATATCTACTTCTATAATTCAGTTCATGTAAATTGTTAGGCTGCATAAATTTGGTCAGCCAGAACCAGGAACACTTCCTATAACACCTGATGTACTTGTTACATCATACGAAGAATGGCGTCTATTTATTAGTTTATTTTTGTCTTTGACCTTAATATGTGGAAATGAGCACATGGTCATCACATGATGTGTACATCATATTTATTTGATAGAGAGAACAAGAGCAATTCACTCACAGAGGCTGCATACAGTATGTACTTTTGTATCAGGTATGTTTATCTGTTAATACAATTTTCCTGTATAATGTGATTTTTCTTTACTTGATTTATGTTTCATGTTCCTATTCTGCCCCTTTCTACATTGTAACTGAATGGGAAAGAGAGAACGAGAGCAATTCACTCACAGAGGCTGCATATGTTCTCTTGTACCAGAATAAAAGATCCAACAAGCTGCTTACTGTTGTCCTGTGTCCAACAACCACAAAGCTACACAACGCAGACAAAGTTTTTCATAACCGGTGTCGATGGCTGCGCGAGCCACCGGTTACATCTGTAAGAGTACTAATGTAATATTTGAGTGCTTATGTCTCAAAATAACCACACATGTATAGTTTTGTTGATTCACATTTGGATGAAAAAGGGAATAAAAAGCATTTTACAGCACCTGGAATGAAGGTATCACTGCGGCAGTCATACAGCATACCAGGATACAGAGGTCTTCCCAGAGCTGCCACTTCAATGGGTTTTGATGCCATGACTGCAGTAAATAACAATGAACAATGGGGATATTTATATACTTAAAGCAGATTGTGTTTCTTTACAAAATGCTGGATTTGTTTGTTTAATTATGGCACAATATGAACACCATACTATTCACACTGTCATAGCATAACCTGTTTGTATCATTTTAAAGTGGTGTCTCACCTGTAGTCCTCGTGTGTATTCGTTATGTTAAGGAAGGAAGTCGTCTGGTAATGTCTTCAGATGAAGTCTGAAATCAACTGCGTTCTTTGGTCATATTTATAGTAGTACTGTTCAGGAAATATTTCCTTAAGGCATTTTCACTGCAAGAAAACTTCCACAGAAATATATCTGGCTAGACAGAGTATTGCTCAACAAGAGGGTGATTAACTGGCTCTATAAATCTTTTAGACTAAACCACTTCCTCCTGTGTTTTGATGTGGTTTCTGTTACTGTAATTCCCTGTCCCTTGTTTGTTGGTTTGATTTGCCTGAGGTTACTGGGGGGACCCTATTGGAATTGCTCCATTTCTTCTTCTTCTCTGAAATGAATCTAAATATGATTGAAAACTAATTAAACTTTGCACACACGCATCAGAAGTGGTGAAAATTTACGTCTGTTATGGGTCTCAGAATTAGTGGCAAAATGGCTCGATAGCGCCACCTACAATATTTCAGCGAAGTGCCCCTCGTGCTATGTTTCACATACAGGTATGAAATTCGGTACACACATGTAACAGCCCTCCTACAGCTTTAATCAGATCAACATCATATTTGGTCAGTCTAATCTAAAGGCCTTTGCAACGTTAAATTATGAAGATCTAGAGTTTTTGCTGAAGGGCGTGTCCGTGGCAGCCTGACAAATTTTGATGTATCGCCATGAAACAGGAAGTTGTTGAAACTCAGGCATACAGTGTCTGATAATAGTCCTGGCCTGAAGACATCTACATGGCAATAGTCAAAGCGCCACCTGTTGGCAGCAGGAAGTGTAGCACTTTGAAATGACTTGGCCATAATTCTCCTGTATTCACTCGATTACATGCATGTCGCCCACTGTTCACTGTTTTCCTGTGGCCAACAGGTGGCGGTGAGCCCGGGTGCGAGGGCCCTTTCATCGCTGCTTGCAGCTATATTTTAGTCTTGTTTTTTAGAGTCTTGTTTGACCTTCCCAGTGTTAGTTCTAGTTAGTTGACTCAGTATCTTGTCTACATTTGTTCTGCTGTTACGTTAGGACGTGTTTGATTGCCCGGGCCCCTTATTCTTCAGTTGCCTTTCATTAATAAAGTTTTTTTTTTTTTGCACTGCATTTCATCAATCTTAAGTCTTCTTTTACATATTTCCGGACATCTTAATTGTTGCAAAAATAGTTTGTTAACACTTTATTTTGATGGTCTCTTTTGAACATTCTGTTGACTATAAGTAACTTTGCAGCTACATGTAAACTTAGTCTTACCCTACCAGTCTACTAACACTACTAATAGTCTAATGAGAGTTAGTAGACATGAAGGTACAACGTTACTCATAGTCAACAGAATGTGTTAAAGGGACCATCAAAATAAAGTGGAACCGTTTGCTCTTTGCTGCTATAATTTTATGGCTTTATCTTCTGGGAATTTCATTATGATTATATTCCATGTTACTCGGTGTGTCTTTTTTATCTTTCACCTTTAACCCTATGATTATTCAGGTAGGGTAAAGATAAGGGAATCTAGCCTGGCTAACCATAAAGTGCTCACCTGCCCACAGGTTGAAGTTCTTCAGGAATGACGTAGAAGACTCTCTTGTGCTTATTCTTTATTGAGGCTCAGTTTATAGTAGTTATAAGCAAAGTCTCACAGGAGGCAACAGCAACAATAAAAACACTTCCTTTTCATGCCTGGGTTATGTTTCTCTGTGTCGTAAACTATAGGGCGAGGCTTGATATTTTAATGACGACAGTTTTCAGCCGTCACATTTATCAACGCCCGTTCATTCCTGCGACCGAATTGGCTGCTTACAAAAGTTTAACGAATCACACACGTGAGCGTTATCGTAAGCTGATTTTTCCTTTCGAATGTACGCTGGTCTCTACGTTCGTTTGATAAATGTGCTCCATTGTCCCACACTGTCCAAATAAAAATAGTGTAGATTAGTGTACAGTGTTTTATTATAATGTTTTATTCTATTTAGTGTCTATTTCATTCATTTAACATATTTAATATTGGGGCATCCACATTATTTGACATATCTGAAAAAAGAAAATTAAAAAGTAATGCAATAGTTGCTTTCTCTGGTAATTAGTTACTTTTACAATGAAGTAACTCAGTTACTATTTGTGAGAAGTAACTAGTTACTATAACTAATTACTTTATTGAAGTGTATACAGTTCAGTTCCTGCAGGGACACGACCAGCAGAGTTCAGTTTAACAGCCCACACTAAAGGCTCTCCTGGAGCACATCACCTGATTGGTATTCTGTAGATTTCCTGGGAAGTAGGATAAAGAGACTGGACTGCTGGACTGGTATATTGTACAGCATGTAATAAAGTTAACAGTTAACATGATTATACGGGTCAAATTAAGACTAGGATGTCTGTACAGTTACATGCTCTTAGTAAAACACATACTTTCAAGCACAGGATTCAGTATTTAGTATTTAGGTATAAAATATCTGTATTGTGATATATGCACTTAATGTTTTTATGCACTAGAGGGTGCTCTAGTTCACTCCCTTGTATGCTGTGTTGGTATAACCAAAGAAGTCTGAGTTTCCAGTAAAACAAAAGTGAGTTAACACGGTTATCATCTCAGTGTATTATTCATGTTATATCAAAAGGGATAAATATAACATATTGGCGACGAGGATTATATCTAGCGTAGCGTCAGTTCTGGCAGGTCACGTCAGTCAAGCTTGCATCAGCTGACTCCCAGGTGACTTGCGTCTACCTATAGGAATACGACGCCTATTACGGCATCTATATATAAGCTCCTCAGTATTATCAGCAGCTATTGCATTTCTCAGGAGCAAATTAAATGGCAAACTCAACAGGCAAACAGCATCATCTCACTAGGAATTGTGCAATCGGGAATTTAGCGAGAGGGATTTGTGGAATTCACCTCTCATTCACCGCATTGATCATAAGCCGACTGATTGGAAATGACTGAGTTAAGGTTAGCATTGCTTCTCGCATCGCTGCAATTAGACATGGACTGGCAGTTCAGATGATCTGCACTCCCCGCATGAAGAAGCGTTTCAAGACAAGATCAAGCATCCACGTTACAGCCGGCTATTTCACTCTCCTTCATCTCTGAATGTTTCCACAAAGCTAAGCTAAGTTCTTTTAACGCGCATTTTTATTTTTAATGCTCATTGTTTAAAGCTAACTCATGATGTTGTTAAGCTATCACTGTTGCTTAGGCTTCTAGTCCTTCTCAGTAAAAATGTTTTTGCAAAGCTTTTGCGATCGTATTTGGCGATGTGCGTTACTTATCTGTTGTCATTGGCAACCGGCTCGATCGCTGCACACGCTGGTCGGGGCGCTTTCATTTGTATAGCAACATACACGCTGGTCGGATCGCCGTGTTTAGCGCTATACATCGCAGATTCAAGCAGCTTTGCAGTAGAGACAGAAAACAAAGTTTCATGGTGCAAACGGCTTTTCTGTTGTGGCGCAGCACATAGTAAACATCGTTTTTCTTAAAGCTATAGTGCCATTGGAAACGCTCGTTCTTAAAGGTCTAGTTGCTATTTAGAACAAGCTGTTCTTAAGGCTATCTAGCTGCTATGGAAGGCAAATATTAAAACAAAATATAAACAAAAAAAACAAACAAATTTTTGCTTGTTACCGAAGCTGTAGTGTCATTGCTGCATACTATAAGCGCATACTGTGGTAAGTTTATTCAGGTACATGCTATCTTAAGCTGTTGTCTTAGACTTATGCTCTTTATGATATCCGATCATATCGCAACATTCTGTGTTAAGTAAGCATACTTCTGTGGCTTGAAAACTTATCAGAGTATTGTAACATGCTTTTCTTTAAATACACAGAGGTTTCTTATTCAACCCTAACAATGTCGAAACTTGATGGTCCTGTAAGGAGTGCGATATCATGGGAGTCGCCATCTTCTCTTCTGTAGCCAAAGGAATCAGCCCGACTGGAGCAGAAATCGTGCTCATGATGAGGAAGCACTGCATTTCATTTCCTAGCTGCACGCTGCATCTAACTCAGAGCTATTGCTGAGGGTGTATGCTTCCCCAACCTGACTACCACTAGTTTAATACTAGTCTGTGATTTACAAGATGCTTGTTGTAACAGATTGCTGCAGCTAGGGGTGTAAGCTTCCCCCAATAAGAGAGAGAAAAAAAAAGAAAAGAAATGTAGTAATTTTATATTAGGCCATGGGTGTATGCTTCCCCGACTAGATTGCTGCTAACGGTGTAAGCATATGATATTTAAAATCGCTAGCTAAATGCGCTACAACATGCTTGTTGTATCAGATTTGCTGCCGCTACGGGTGTAAGATTCCCCCATTTATTAAAAAAAAAAAAAAAAAAAAAGCTAGGCTCATGGCTCATTCAGGTAACTGCATTTTAAGGAAAAATGGCATTCAGATTTTCGCACTCAGTTTGTGTTGGGGGATATCAGCATATGGTTTGTTTTGGGGGTTTATTGCTGCTCTCCCTGCTCTTATCCATGCTAGGCTGCATGGATGCGCAGAGAGTTCTTGCCCAGAACAGAACCATACCGCCAATACAAACTCTATGCATTATCTATCATATTTGACGATAGTGGTCCTGACAGAAATCTAGCGTTAGCGTCAGTTCTGGCAGGTCACATCAGTCAAGCTTGCATCAGCTGACTCCCAGGTGACTTGCGTCTACCTATAGGAATACGACGCCTATTACAGCATCTATATATAAGCTCCTCAGTATTATCAGCAGCTATTGCATTTCTCAGGAGCAAATTACCCTCCTCCATCCCCAGCTCCTCCTCTCTTCAGTCAGGATTGGCCTTATTATTTCCCCTGAATCAGACTAATTCTCGAAAAATGTGCATGTTAAATCATGACATTTAATGATATCTGCATGTTGGTCCTGTTCTGTTTACCCTAGGGGGTTTATTGCTGCTTATTGCGCAGGGAGCCCAGAACAGAACCATACCGCCAATACAAACTCTATGCATTATCTATCATATTTGATGATAGTGGTCCTGACAGAACTATGTTGAATTCATAATTTAATGCGACGGTGTAGAACTGGCTACTGAATACGGCAGGTTTGACGAACGTAGTGAACAACCCGACGAAATGGCTGTGTTTATCGGTCATATGGATGCCTTTGATGAGTCAGCCGAACAGTGGGCTACCTATGTAGAAAGGTTTGAACAATTTGTTTCTGCAAATGACATTGCAAATGAGAAATGAGTTGCGGTGTTGCTGAGTGTAATGGGTTCATCTACAGACAGACTGCTGCAAAGCTTAATTGCTCCGGATAAACCTGGTGTGAAGTCATACGACTGTTTTAAAAGGACATTTCTCTCTGAAACCGATCGTAATTGCTGAGAGATTTAGGTTTCATAACCGCAGTCAACAGGAGATGGAAACAGTAGCGCAGTATGTCGCAGTTTTGAAAAAAGCTGAGTGAACACTGCGAATTTGGGATGCATCTGCAAGATGCATTAAGAGATCGCTTTGTGTGCGGGCTGAAAACGGAGTCAATGCAGAAACGGTTACTGACGGAAGCGCCTCTCACGTTCCAGAAGGCAGTGGAGATTGCAGTGTCTGTGGAAACGGCTGCGAGGGAATCTCAACAGTTAAGTGGCTCTTTGAAAGTGAATGCACTGTCCCTGCAAGAGAAAGAAGGATGCAAGTGCTACCGTTGTGGAAGAACAAACCACAATGAGAAAGACTGTTACTATAAAGAGCTGCAGTGCCACAACTGTGGTAGAAAAGGACACATTTCCAGAGTGTGTAGAAATAAAGGGAAGTACACTACTGAATGTAAAAAGCTAAAGTCAAAGAGGATGAAAAATGTCCAACAGAAAAAAAAGTGCATCAGATGGATGTGAAAGACTCATCAAGTGATGATACTACAGATACAGAGCTTTCACTGCATGTGATGACTAGGAAGGAGGAATTGTCACACATCTCTCTAAAGCCAAAAGTAGAGGGGGAAATTTTGGAAATGGAATTAGATACTGGAGCTGCTGTCTCTTTAATTTCAAGAGAACTTTACAATGCACGATTAGCTCATAAACCACTGTGCACAACAGACGTGATCCTGAAAACGTATACTGGAGAGGTGGTGTCGCCACTAGGGGTCATAGAAGTCAAAGTGAAAATGAACAAACAAAAAGCGAAATTACCACTTTATGTCGTGGAAGGAACCGCCCTACCACTATTCGGCAGAGAGTGGCTCAAGAAAATCAAGCTGAGCTGGCGTGAAATTAAGAGCGTGAGAAAGGATGCACTCGAGACAGTGCTAGCAAAATACAAAAATGTCTTCAGGAAAGGGCTGGGCTTGCTAAAAGGTATCGAAGCCACTGTGTCACTCAAGCCACAGTCTCAGCCATGATTTTGCCAAGCGCGCAATGTTCCCTATGCCTTGAAGCCGAAGGTTGAGGTCGAAATAAATCATCTAGTGGAGCTAGGGGTCATCTCCCCTGTGACATGCAGCGAATGGGCAACGCCGATCGTGCCAGTTGTAAAAAGGAATGGAGATGTGAGGATTTGTGGAGATTTTAAGGTAACAGTGAATCCGGCCCTCTGTGTTGAGCGGTACCCAATTCCACGAATAGAGGATTTATTCGCATCATTAGCAGGGGGCCAACGCTTCACCAAATTAGATCTCTCAAATGCGTACCTAAAAGTTCCTGTGGCAGAAAGCTCACGTCAGTGCCTCACAATCACCACTTCAAAGGGGCTGTTCTGTTACAATCGTTTACCATTTGGTATTGCTTCGGCCCCTGCAATCTTTCAAAGGGCCATGGATCAGATTTTACAAGGCCTTCCCAATGTTCATTGCTATCTAGACGATATATTAGTGACTGGGTCAAATGACGAGCAACATCTCAAGAATGTAGACGCAGTCCTCAGTCGTCTGAATGAGTTTGGGCTATATGTCCAACGTGAGAAATGTGAAGACTCGCTGGAGTATTTAGGGCACATCATAGATGCTCAGGGTCTTCATAAGTCACCAGAAAAGGTCAGGGCAATCGTGGATGCGCCTGCACCAAAGGACGTCAGCCAACTTTGTTCATTTTTGGGACTTATAAACTATTACAGTCGATTCATCCCTAACCTCACATTAGTGTTAGCACCCCTTAATGCTCTTCTGTGCAAAGGAAAGCAGTGGCTGTGGTCTCATGAGTGTGAGGATGCATTCGACAAGGCGAAAAAATTCTTGCTGTCACAGAGCGTTTTGACACATTACAATCCACAGTTACCAGTCAGACTGGCCTGTGATGCATCGCCATACGGTGTTGGAGCCGTCATCTCACACATACTCCCAGACGGGCTGGAAAGGCCAACAGCCTTTGCCTCAAGAACACTGAGCAAAGCGGAGCAAAACTATGCTCAAATTGAAAGGGAGGCACTTGGAATTGTCTTTGGAGTAAGGAAATTCTACCAATATCTGTATGGGCAAAAGTTTACATTGCTCACAGACCACCATCCGCTGACAACAATCTTCAGTCCAACAAAAGCCATTCCATCCATGGCGGCAGCTCGGATGCAGCGCTGGGCTTTGTTGTTGGCAGCCTATGATTATGATATCCAGTATAGAGACGGTGCACACCACTGTAATGCAGATGGGTTATCACGACTACCTCTGCCAACCGCAGCTCAAGTCAAGCTGGATACGGTGGAGTTGCTTCAAGTAAAGCATCTTGATTCCTTACCAGTGCTGTGTTCAGATGTTTGTAAAGAAACAAGATCTGACTCCACTATGCCACAAGTAATGGAGATGGTGGCAACTGGACATTTTTCACAAGTCACAGATACAAACAATGTGCTTGGCCCATATGTGAACAGGAAGGATGAACTGACTATGCAACAGGGTTGCCTCATGTGGGGTTGGAGAGTGGTCATCCCACCTAAGCTGAGATCCAGGGTACTGGCAGAGCTGCACACTGGACATCCGGGTGTCGTAAGGATGAAGGCAGTTGCTCGTAGTTATGTCTGGTGGCCTGGTATTGATGCTCAAATTGAACAATTGTCAAAAACCTGTCACTCATGCCAGCAGACACACAAAGCTCCTGGTCCCTCACCATTACACCCTTGGAAATGGCCAGAGTCACCTTGGCATCGCATACATGTGGACTTTGCAGGTCCATTTGAAGGACACACGTACTTAGTAGTGGTGGATGCTCACTCCAAGTGGCCCGAGGTGTGTGTGATGGAATCAACTACATCTACCAAGACCATTCAGGTACTGAGGGGACTGTTTAGTCGTTATGGACTCCCAGAAGTGCTCGTTAGTGACAACGGGCCTCAGTTCACTTCGGATGAGTTCCAGACATTTCTCAAGGCTAATGGAGTGACACATACACGTTCAGCACCTTTTCACCCAGCTACAAACGGCTTGGCTGAGCGCTTGGTTCAGACATTTAAGCGCGCACTACGTTGTTCTAAGGGGTCAACTTCAATTCAACAAAGGCTGGACACCTTTCTACTGGCGTACCGAAACACCCCACACGCCACCACAAAGGAATCGCCTGCCATGTTGTTTCTGCACCGCAGATTGCGATGTCGCTTAGATATGTTGAAAGCCAATGTTGCCTCTGAGGTTGAAAAAGCACAAAGCAAACTGTGCCAGCAATGTCAAGTGCATGCTAAAGACAGAACATTTGCTGTGGGTGACAAAGTACTAGTTCGTGATTATCGGAGGGGAAAGAAGTGGACACTGGTGTTGTTTCAGCAAAGATGGGCCCTGTATCATACACTGTCGATGTGGGACTTTCAGTTCACTGGAGGCGTCATGTTGATCAGATGTTGGCACGTCTATCTGACTGTGACAATGCAGATGAGACTGGACCAGAGGTCAGTGATGTTCCTGAGGGGAATCTGACAGATTCTTGTGAACATCCATTGTCAGTAGAAACATCACTTCCTAGTTTCGATCTTGTCCAGACTGGAATGGCACAGCCTGTGGATTCATTCCCAAATGAAACAGTGGAGGTGTTACGCGCTCCACACAAAGAGACTAAGAGATATCCTGAACGTACCATTAAGCCCCCAGTACGGTTTAGGCCATAATGTTCACCTAGGTGGTATAAGTCGATTCTGTTGTTTACATTTTGACAGTCATGGTATTAAGTTTAGTTTAAAAGAATAAGCACAACAGTTCATCTAATGATTATAGTGTTCAATCACAGTTGTTCTACATTTCTGGTATTACTAGAAGAATTGTATTACACAGGTGTATAATTGTGTCATGTAATTAATATAGACATGAAAAAAAAGAAGAAGAAGAAAAGATACACCTTTTTGTTCATGTTAGTGTATGTAACATTGTTACTGAAGCAAGTACAACAACATTATGTGGGGAGGAATATGTGATATATGCACTTAATGTTTCTATGCACTAGAGGGCGCTCTAGTTCACTCCCTTGTATGTTGTGTTGGTATAACCAAAGAAGTCTGAGTTTCCAGTAAAACAAAGTGCGTTAACACAGCAATCGTCTCAGCGTATTATCCATGTTATATCAAAAGGGATAAATATAACATATATTTAGTGCCTGTAATGTCCATTTATAGTCTTTACACATCAGCGTCATGATTTTTAATACTTCCTGAATCGTTTGAATTGCGACTCTCTGGTGACTCCTGCTGGTCAGAACAGTGTAAAGCAACAAAATCTCAAACCAAACGTGCATAAAACATATTTTTCGAGTGTTTTATTGAAAATATAATCTATTAAATGCAATGATCATCTAATAAGATTAAATATCATGTGTTCTTTTATTAATTTTCAGGGCTTGTTGCGTTTCGGAGCTTCATGAAGCAGTGTTTAAAAATCGCCCATCACTAGAATACAGATGTGTGATACCCGACTGTTTAATATCTTCACAGAGCTTTAATGTATCAGGGTTTTCATGAGTTTTGAGTGAACAACACCAACAGTCCAGAAGAAGTTTTTATTATTTCCTCAATGACGTACAGACATGTTTAGAGCAGAAAAACAATCATTGATAAACAAACACAATAATGATGCTGCAGCCTGAAATACACCTGATTAAAACATGTTCAACTAATCTCAGTTCTACACACATGATAAATGATTGATGTGACAAAACTTAATAAAAGCTGATTTCCATCACCACAAACAGAGCTTGAGAAAGGCACACACACACACACACACACACACACACACACACACACACACGTTTGTTTTTGTGAATTGTGGGGTCATTCCATAGGCGTAATGGTTTTTATACTGTACAAACTGTATTTTCTCTCCCCTACCCTACCCTTAACCCCAAACCTAACCATCACAGGAAACTGTGCACACTTTTACTTTCTCACACAAACTCATTCTGTGTGATTTATAAGCCTTTTGAAAAGTGGGGACATGGGTAATGTCCTCATTAGTCACCTCTTTTTGTAATACCTATGTCATACCCATGTTATTATACACAT
Organism: Megalobrama amblycephala; assembly: GCF_018812025.1. Taxonomy (NCBI): domain Eukaryota; kingdom Metazoa; phylum Chordata; class Actinopteri; order Cypriniformes; family Xenocyprididae; genus Megalobrama; species Megalobrama amblycephala. Next base: position 4,075,528 of record NC_063045.1, on the reverse strand, counting down.
TTGTGTCCTGATATGTCACACACACACACACACACACATTTATTGTGACATGATATTTCAGTATTAATGTAATGAAGAGACTCTATAACATATCACTGTCACTGATTCATCATCAGCTCAAAGTATTATGGGTAGAGTCTCTCTGTTCTGATTCATCAACACAGTTTCACTGATGATCCATAATAAACCCTAAACCCAGGATAGAGCGGTTGAGTGAATGTGGTCTGGACTGTGTGGATGAGGATCATTGTGTCTCCAGAGACTCTGTAGAAGGACAGAGTTCCTGCACTCTGATCCACATACACTCCTGTTCTGTGGATGATTGACTCTACAGGGGGTTCAGTCTCTATGTTATTGTGTCTGAATGTATATCTGTCAGGAGAGCCCTCCAAACTCCAGGACTGATCATTATATCCAAACTGACACTCATGACCCGTTCCCTTCCTGCTGATGCTCTTATATGACACTGCTATATCCACACGTCCACTCCACTCAATCTCCCAGTAACAGCGTCGATCACACACTCTCTCTATACACAACACCTGAGGCCAATAATCAAATCTGTCTGGATGATCAGGATACGACTGTGGTGTGTCAGTGTCAGTAATCACTGTGTTCTCCTCAGACAGACGGAGGCGTTCATTCACTGTATTCAGATCCGCAGTGAACTGAAGGGAATCTGATGGAGATAAAACACATCACAATCAGGAACTAGATAAAAACGTTTGTAGACAAACTTTGAAGTAGTTTTAAAAGCTTAAAGTTTGAAGGTTTTCAGCTGGAAAGTTTACCGTTTTTCTCAGTCACTTTGGCTCAATTGTCGAATGAGGCTTTTATTTCTCAGAACAATAAGTTCAGGTCTCTGAACAATCAGTTTCTTGTTCACATCAGACTTGATTTCTTAGTGATTTAATCAGTTTGAATGTGTTTAGGCACGTGTGCGGAAGAATAAGTACAATTGTCTACAGTTTGCACAACATCTAAATGTACCATTCACGAGTTCACACTTGCAAATAAGTCAGATAAATAAATAGTATGCGTATTTGGTGTGCTGTCCAAGGAGAGGGCTCCGAGCTCGGTATTTGGCCCGAACCCAGAGTACTCCCCCCGTATTCTGGTTAAGGAAATAACCAGGCGCGTGTGAGATTTGGTTAGGAAGATAACTATGCGAGAGTGAGGAGATGGGGTGGTGGAGGGATGCTGAAGAACTGTCGAGGAACATGGGTGAGTCGACTGTGTATTTGTAATGGTCTCCACTTATGCTGATTGGGTAGACTTGTTGATTACTGATTGCTGACAGCTGGTCAGAATGACGTGATTATTGAAAGGATCATTTGAAAGTGCTCCTCCCGAATTTTGTTAATGAAACATCATTTCACAAGTTCACACTTGCAAATAAGTCAGATAAATAAATAGTATGCGTATTTGGCGTGCTGTCCGAGGAGAGGGCTCCGAGCTCGGTATTTGGCCCGAACCCAGAGTACTCCCCCCAAAAATTTGCCACTGACTTGGGACAGCAGCCGGAAAATGATGTTGATAACCCCCAAAATTTGCAGAACGTGAACATGGTCGCCTATGGCAAGCTCCTGCCAGAGCGATGGCTGTGGATCGAGACTTGGATGGAACAGAGCTCCTGCAGGAGCAGGGCAGGCGATGCTGCCATCCAATAAGCTGGTTGGATAGAGAATGAGCTCCTGCTGGGGAGGTGGCGATGAAACGCCTGTGATGGAGGAACTGAACTTGCTTCAGAATTGCTTTCCAATCATCCAGTGAATTGGTTGTACAGGGAATTGGATTCCTGTGGGAGCGGAAGAGATGATCCTGCTGAGACAATGTACGGTGTAGCGGAGCTCCTGTGGGAGCGAAGTAGATGACACTGCTGCGGCAGTGGAGCAAGTTGCATGGCGTGACGGAGCTCCTGCGGGAGCGAAGTGGATGACGCTGCTGCAGCAGTGGAGCAAGTTTGCATGATGTGACGGAGCTCCTGCGGGAGCGAAGTGGATGACGCTGCTGCGGCAGTGGAGCAAGTTTGCATGACGTGACGGAGCTCCTGCGGGAGCGAAGTGGATGACGCTGCTGCGGCAGTGGAGCAAGTTTGCATGACGTGATGGAGCTCCTGCGGGAGCGAAGAAGATGACGGTGCTGCGGCAGTGGAGCAAGTTTGCATGACGTGATGGAGCTCCTGCGGGAGCGAAGAAGATGACACTGCTGCGGCACTGGAGCAGGTTTGAACTGATAAAAGGAACTCCTGCAGAGTGGAGTAGATGGCCGCTGCGACAGTGGACCAGACTTTCAACTTGCTTTCAACTATCCAATGAGCAAGTAGGACGGTGAGCCGAGCTCCTGCGAGCAGAGTAGATTACACTGCTGCGGCAGTTGAGCAAACTTGCTTTTCGACTTGCTTTCAACTGTCCTTAGGGTGAGTTTGGACAGAGAACTGACCTCCTGTGGGAACAGAGGAGGTCAGTGCACTGCTGCGGTGAAAGAATGAGGTGGGCTACTGGGTAGATGCTGCTACTGGGTAGATGCTGATGCGCAGAGGAGGTAAAATTGCTTCCATTGTTTAGTGGACTGGTGATGTTAATTGGAGAGGATGCGGTGAGCCAGTAGGTTTGGGCTTTAGCTGATGAGGGTTTGTTGAGCTTCTTTGATGTGGAAACGATTGGAACGGATATAGCTCTTGTAGGCTTCTGACGACCAGCGACCTAGTGCTTGAATCTGGTGTTGGGAAAGGCCTTTCTGAGCAGCTGTAGTTGCTGCACCTATGCGAAATGAATGGCTAGAATAGTTGGCTGCTGGGATGCCAGATTGAATCAATACGGCCTTGAGGTGTTTCTGGAACCAGAAACGTGTGATGGGGTGGTTGGAGTCATCTGTGAAGAGTGGGTCAGATGGGAATTTGGCCTGCGAGCTCCTGAAATGGAGGTAAGCTAAAAGGGATTGGTATGGCTGGATTGGTGATGAGAGGTTGAAAATGTAGATGAAATGGCCTTTCCTTGTTTGATCTGTCTTGCTTTGTTTGATGAAATAAGAGATGGTGTCATCATCTAGCACTGATAAATCTGAAATTGTCGGGTGGACCTTTGGATTAAAGTTGGATGTGATAGTGAGCTCTGAGCATCTGAGAAACCCGAAGAAAGCCAATATGAACATTGCATCCAGTGTGTGGGCAGTATTGATAGAGTGGTAGCCTCGGCGGAGAATGGTGATACATCTGGTGAGTATGTCTAGTGTTATTGGTTGTCTGGCGTCTGGGCAGGTGGGTTGGGTTTTTTGGATGCCTTTAATCAACATAGATGTCTGTGAATTGGCTATTTCTGATGAGGGTGAACCAAAAATGAGTTTGTGAAAAAACTGAATTCCGCTTAGATAACCCTTGATGGAGCTGGCTTGGAGGTTCTTAATACTGTTGAGATAGGATATGAATGAAGTGATGTTGAGCAGTGAAAAATCAGGAAATGGCAGGCTGTATGTGGAGTGGAAAGACTTAAAACATTTCCAAGCGGTTAGGTAGGATTGGAGGGTTCTGGGGGAAACGGCTTGGATAATGGAATTAAGAGAGGCGTCCAGCAGGGGTTTCAATGGGTGGTTTATGGGAACATCAGTTCTGAATAGTGAGGTACTGGGGTTGGAAATGGGTCCGCCTCTGGTGCCAGCAATCTGAATTTCTGGAAAGCAAAACGGGAGACAGCATCAGCTATTTGATTTTTTGATCCAGGAACATGTTTTGCAGTTATGATGAATTGATCACAAGCTGAAATCCAAATGAGGCGTCTTAGGAGAGGCATTAATGCGGGGGAGTGAGAACGGCCTTTGTTAATGCAATGCACGGTTGCTTCGTTGTCACAGTGTACTAAGATGCTGTTAGTGTACCATTCTTTCCCCCACAGGAAGGCTGCTACAACTAGTGGATACAATTCGAACAGCGCTGAGGATGTTAATGACTGTGGTGAGTCTAATAGCTGGGGGGGCCATGTAGATGCGAACCAACGGCCTTGGTAGAATCCCCCGAAACCGACAGAGGGAGCTGCGTCAGTAAACAGTTGAATATCCATGGGGAGAGAAATGAGAGTGTTATAGAAAAAGGAAAGACCGTTCCATTGCTTGAGGAAATTTATCCATAAACTGAGCTCGTTGCAACATGAATTAGTTAGGGAGATTTGGTCCTCTAGCGCGTGAACTGAAGATGCGAGGGTGAGGAGATGTGAGATGAAAGGGCGGCCTTGCGGGATGATGCGCATCGCGAAGTTTAAGTGGCCGAGCAAAGATAGTAGCTCGCGTTTAGAAAGATTTGGATTGTCTAGGAGGGTGGATGCGACCAGAATAATCCTGTCGATTTTTTCCTTGGGTAGTGAGGCCTGGAAATGAACTGTGTCCAAATTAATGCCCAGAAATTCGATGGATGTGGCTGGACCCCTGGTTTTATCCTGGGCGATTGGAATCCCGAGCTCGGAAAAAACCTTTTGGACTGTGAGAAGATGCGCGGCTGGGATGGAGTCGGGAGGCGAGATGATTAAGAAATCATCTAAAAGGTGAATGACATAAGGAATTGCATAGTTGTTAGAGAGAATCCAGCAAATAGCTTCTGAAAGCATGTCGAAAATCTTAGGGCTGCTTTTGCATCCAAAAGTTAGACGGACGGAAAAATAAAATTTTCCGTGCCAGTGTATGCCGAATAAATGTCAGTAATCTGGGTGGATGGGCATCACTTTGAAGGCAGAAGTGATGTCGACTTTGGCCAGCCAAGCGCCGCGACCTGCGTCTTTGATCAGTGTTATAGCTTGGTCGATGTTGTGGTAATGAAGAGAAAATTCTTCAAGTGGGATAAGGCTGTTTATGCTTGGAAACGGGGAGTTGTGTGGTGCTGAGAGATCGATTATTAATCGTTTTTTGCCTGAAAATTTCCTGGTAGCCACTCCAATTGGGCTTATTCGATAACATTCAAAAGGAGGAAAGTTAAACGGGCCGATCATAAAACCTGACTCTATTTCTTTTTTGATTAGAAGGTCGACTGTATCAGGCTCGGTGAGAGCAGACTGGAGATTGTTACATATGATGCTTTGGGATGGGAGGCTTTCAACGCCGGGTTTGAAACCGTGTTCGAGACCAGACAGCAAATAGTCTGTAAAGTTAGTGTCGGGGTGGTGAGACAATTCAGTAGACAGACGAGAAATATTCACAGGAGTCGACAAATAATTTTTAGAATCTTTATTTAAAGACCTTTTTACAGGGCATATCATGCGGGCGTGAGCACCGCCACAGAAGTTACAGATGTGCATGTAACGACAGCGCTGCCTTGCGCATCTTCCTGAATTGAAATTATTGCAGACTTGACTGTTTGTAGAAGTGGTACGACTTTTGAAATCTGTGGTTGAGTCGAAGTTGGTGTTTACTGGCCGCGGGACATAACTGGTTGACTTAACTTGAGATGAATCTGAGCAAGGGGGAATTGACGGGTTGATTAGGGGACAAGCTGTGGTGGAGTGAGCGACAGATCTGCAGACCGCGCAGGAGATGTTACGGCATCCTAAGAAAACTCTGTTGTGTAACTCAGTGTCTAAGGCACCCCAGTAAGGGCACTGGTTCCACTGAGCCACGCGGACAGCACATTTGGCTGAAAAAAGTTTATGGTAAGTGTAAAAGTGTGTTCCTCCGTATGATAATGCGAGCTCTGCGATTATCGCGAGGTAGTCATTTAATTCTCGTCTCCAGTGGGGAAGTGCTGCGCAAATGATTTCGCTATAACGGCTGAAAGTAATGGAGAATTCAGAAAAAGAAAGAATGCGGGGAGAATTGTGCACTGGATTTTTAAGGGTAACAGAAAAATCGCCACAGTCGATTTGGCGATTTGAGACGGAGGGAGGAAGTAATGATAGCAAGGATGATAAATCTATGTCCGCACCTGTGAGGATCTGTGCTCTGATGTTACTGGCAACGGGGGGTGGTTCCAATGCTGTAGTGTTTGGTGGAATGGGCATCGCCGTTGCTGAAAACAGTGTGAAAGGAGATCGAGCATGGGAGAAAGTGTTAGAAGGAAGACAAGCCGGGGCCGAGGCCGCTTGCGGAGGCAACCTCGCGCTAGGGTCGGCCCCTGGAGCGAGGAGAGTGGAAAATGAAGGAAACTGGGGAGGAATATAGGGCGTCTGGGCCTGCACTGCTAGCGGAGGCAGCCTCGCGCTAGAAACCGATGGTGGGGCTGCAGGCCACTGACACGGGATAGGGTTGAAAAAAGAGATTGGAAAAGGCTGAGGTTGCGCCTGTGCTGCTGGCGGAGGCATACTCACATTACCAGGGTGGTTTGTGTCTATGGAGGCTGGTATTGTTACGTGAGGCGCTGCTGTCTGTAGCTCTGCGGAGCGAAGATGAGAGTGTGGACTGACAGCAGTGGAATCCGGGGCACGGCCCAGGCTTGCAGAGGGCCGGCTGCCGCGTCCTGAAACTTGGAGGCCCTTTCTCGCGAGGGTAGGAGATGGTGTTTTTTGAGATCGTTGGTTCGGGCCCCTGCTATTTTTATTCGGCTTGTTAGCCGTTTTGGAAAGTGGAGTGGATTTTGGAGATGGGAATGCCGACTGAAGAGAAACGTACAGGTTATACAGCTCTGCTTTGTTCATCCTTCTGGAAAAGTGGACATCGGCGCTTATTAGAGCTTGTCTCAATCCCAACACTGTCCACTTTTCTATTGCAGGGATTGTGGGGTGTGCTGAAGTGTAGGATGAAGCTGAAGATGATGGTGGATGTCTCGAAGGTGGAGGTGATGGCAAGCCACGGCGTCTTGGGGTACGAGAAGCGGCGCGGCTGGGCCGACGACCGCGCGATGGTACTGGAGGCTCGGTTGCGGTGTCCTGTGGTGGAACACAGGTGTCCTGTGGTTGGGCACATGTGCTCCTTGCATCGGTGTGATGCGGCGAAGGATCCTGGGCAATGAGGGATTCGTCGTCAGACGGGAAGATACCGATCTCGGACATTGTAACAATTTGGGTGTAACCAAATGCTGAAGAACTGTCGAGGAACATGGGTGAGTCGACTGTGTATTTGTAATGGTCTCCACTTATGCTGATTGGGTAGACTTGTTGATTACTGATTGCTGACAGCTGGTCAGAATGACGTGATGATTGAAAGGATCATTTGAAAGTGCTCCTCCCGAATTTTGTTAATGAAACATCATATAGCGTAGCCTAGGCCCCCTCATTAACATGTAGGTCCCCCCAGATTTCTGATCGATTTGTTATTTTCACGTTGATTTGTTACACTGCTGCATGCTGCGCGGTAAAATGCAACAACTGTTTTTAGACTTAATGGTTTGCTTATTTCACGCTGTTATTATCTTTTTGCGTGAGAGTTCATGATTATTCGGTGAGTGGCAATGTGAAGCGGCAGCCGATTCTTCCCGTTTCCGAGACGCGCATCTCAATGCAGTGAAATCCGGTGGGTGCTCGGGCTCAGATACTCTCCATTCATTTTAACCAATAAAAAGTCGTCAGAGAATCAAGAACCTCTGACTGCAGCGCGCACAGCTTTCTTCTCGTCGTTATAGTTCATTTGAGGCAGTTTCGTGGCGTTATTTGCTCTCGCTCAGATAATGCGTGTGCAGCTCAAACTTTGTTCCATGTAAATCAGACATGCTTTTTCTCTAGAATTGTCTTCTCTCCTGGACTTAATGTTGCTAGAAGCTATTAACCATCAAACTTACATAACTGACTGTTAAAATAACAACTATAAGTTGTAAAGAAATTAAGTATCTTTTATAATAACTCCATGTACAAATTATATCAGTTTCAAACTTAGCCTACTGTAGTCAGCCAGCTCTCTAGATAGGTAATAAAAATATTTAATATTTTTTAAAGTTAAGTGCTTATTTGTAGCCTAAATAGATGCTTATTGAATTATTATATTTAGTGAACTACTGATCATCAAATAGGACTATATCAAAGAGCAATCAAAATGAACTCTGGATAATCTATATTTTTTAGAATAGAAAGTTAGAAAATAGAATAGAAAGTTAGAAAATAGAAAATAGTTTTTCCATGATTCAAAAAGCAATTTACACAATCAAACAAATTAATATGTAGGGCTAATTTACTTCAGTTTCTGACAAAATGTTTTATTTAATGTTCAAAATTAATTTATAGATGTCTAAACTGTTATAGATAATTTAGAGAATTCATCATGAAAAAAAAAAATGAAATTAATGAAATACATTTTAACAGTCACTGGTCACCACCTACTGGCATAACAATATAACAGATACAATTTTTATTTAAAGGGTCATGAAACCCCAAAACACTTTTTTTGAGATGTAAGCAGATATGTATAGGCTGCACATCATTGAAAACACTAAAGGTACTCATTAATGTTATTCATAAGTGAAAAATACTTATTTTTGCATTTTTCAGAGCGATTTCTGTCTTCCTGTTTGAAAAGCTGAGTCAGAGCAACGTCACAAAATCTGACGTCATCGTGTACTTTCGAAACATGCTGACGTAGATTCTCAACATATATATTCATGACATAAAGCTCATTTAATCCAATCACTGCACTGTAGTATGCATAAGATTATAATTGCAGTATTATGCATGAGGAAGTATCACCTTCTCTCGCCTCGGTCTCTTGTCATTCAGAGACAAATCGTTGGTGTTCGTTTCCTCAGTGCCACAACACAATGTGTTTTCCTGCGACGCGACCAGAGCAGAGGTTTGTGTGCATGTGGATTGTTTTGCTGTGATCTACCAGCACAAATGGAAAATATGTTCGCATGAGATCGCATTACAGCAGAGAATTCAAATGTCACAAAAGTGCGGCTCATTCACCTCTGCCTGCTCTAGCTGCGTTCAAACACGCGAGCCGTAGGCTGTTTCCCTCAGCACAGCAGCACATGAGTGTTGTTTGTATTTTGCTCGCGATGCGGTCAGAACTGGAGTTTGAATACGAACACATGAAAAATACCATTGTTTTTATGATATACAGGCAGAGCGCACATATGATGGTTTCAGCGCGGTGAGCTTAATAACACTAGCCACGTGACACATAGCTCATACAGAATAAAGTGCATGTTTAAAGTCTTTATTTCACACATTCTCCTGCACCAAACATTAACCAGCACGGTGTAGTTATGCACACATATTTCATCAAGTCTTCTTCAAATGAATTATATGTGCAAACTGGATGCTGATACAGTGGTGTATCTGAACGCGACAACACATTATATTATTATAAAAGACTGATTTTGAGACTGCAGTGCTCGTAAACGTAATCAAAGTAGCCTATTATTAGCCCTATTAAATATTCTTTTGCATTTCTCCCTTGTGCTTGGGAGTTTGTCGTCATTTTCTCTGTGCTCATATATTAATATTCATTATTCTGTATAATGAGTGTGTTCTATGTCTGTGTTTCATTGGTTGTTCTCTCCCCTCTTCCCCCCTCTACACTCCCACTTTTCCAGAGCTTTACACGCCCATTTTAACAGACTTTTTGAAACTCACAGGTGTGAACGACCAGGGTAAAACAGGGGGGTTTCATGAACCTTTAAAGTTTAGTTTCAAATGTCGTCTACTTATTTTGTTCGTGGTTACTGCTGCATCTGTATAAAAACTACATAAAAAATACAGATAAAAATTATATATATATGGAAAGAGGTAGTCTGATTCAGAGCTCTTGACGTGGCTCGCAGCCAGAAAGAAAACACAATTGAACCACAAAATATATATATATATGTATAGAGAGAGAGAGAGAGAGGCCCCCTCACTTTTAGATGGGCCCCCCAAAAATAAAATTCTGGCTATGCCACTGAAATGTACATGTCTTGATGATCAGCACTGAGCTGATTCTCAGTGAAACCCATCTTCATCGTGTGAGCCTCCACATGCAAAATCATCCATTCACTTATCTCCATCAAAATCTGTCGGACATGCATGATTATTCCATAAATAACAATCTTCCCAATCAAGTCTGAAGCATACAGTCGGCTATATGGAGTTTTCCCAGCACAATCGCTGCCATTTCTGAACAGGAACATCTAAATCCCTGAACAGCAGCAGCAGTTTATTTTTGTAGAAAATTTCTTGTCGTGTAAGAGCAAGATGAGTAAGAATGTGTGGTGTCAGGGGAAGATATCATAAAATATGTCAAAACGAACAAGCAGATGTGAGTTTCCAGCTTACATTAACACATTTTTACAAATATGTGCTGTATAATTAAAAATGTTCAGTCCCACTTTATATTAGACGTCTTTAAAGCTGCAGTCCGTCACTTTCTTTTTGTCTAAAATGATCCAAAATCAATTTGAGCAAGTACATATCCAGCCAGTGTTCAAAACTATCTCATTATATTGTCTCGATTCACAACGGTAAGCTTGTAATAATGTTTTATAATAAGAGCGACCTGGTGGATTTCTGCGGGAAATTCGAGTATGCAGCAGTTCGTCTGTGCGTCATTACGTCATGTCCATAAACAGAAAGAAGGAGTCCAGGCTAGTAGCTTTATCATGTGAGGATGATGCTTGCCTTTTCTCACAGCAGCTGAAATAATTAAACGTCATTCTGACACTGACAATCATCATGACAACTGGAGATTCAGCCGTAAAGCAAAAGACTTTGAACTGTGGAGTGGCTACAGAAACTGAAATCTACAGGTAACGCTAATATACACTATATACTATACACTAAATACACAGTCACGCAATACTGATGTTGTTAACATTAACGATTTGAGAACAAAGTATAACATTAATAATAATTTGCACGGTTTGACGTGATCCGAGCGAAGCGATCGTTAGATTTATTCACCATTGGCAGCGTGATTTATAGTAGGATAATGCATTTTTCCTCAGTTGGTCAGAACAAAAGTGGCAGAAATGTTCTTGTTCAGATGATATTTTCCAGTGAAAATTCTTATATTGGTCATACTTTTAAGATGTAGAGTCTGTGATTCTGAAGTTCAGTATCCACACCGGTGCGTGACTGACAGCAAGCATTAGATTCATCCGTGCTGAGCCGTGCTGAGGCACAACGCACGTACAGATAACTGTTCCGCATATGACTGCAATTGCATGTTTCAAACAGAGATGGTGACAAAGAGGAAAAATGACAGACATTGTATTTATATTTACC